>NC_064807.1:61187271-61376975 GCF_023721935.1 Panthera uncia
TTTCTTTTCTTTTCTTTTCTTTTCTTTTCTTTTCTTTTCTTTTCTTTTTAATGCATTTATTCTACAGTTAGTACTATTCTGAAAGGAAACATAAGGAAAGGCTTCGAAAGTTAGTCTACTTAATTCCTTGAAATCTCATAAGGCAATCATGCCCCCGATTTCCCATCAGCAGATAAATTTGCTGATAATGTTTTCACAAGGCTACAACCTAGCCAAGTAATGATTATTATCAAGGAAGAGGGACTTTAGGGGACATAAATGAGATGAGTTGAAAATGAAATTAAAAACCGTTTATATAAAAATAAACAGTCCATTTGAGTTTTGTGAATAATTCAGCTCACGATTTGGTTTACTTTGAGGGATCTGTTTACTTAGTTTTTAAGAAATGGAGGTTTCTTTATTTCCAAATTATAGCTTAGAATTCAAGGGTTATTTACATTACTCAGCCTCTTAGAAAGGGGTGAATGGTTATCACCTATGATGTTTTTAAACTGGAAAAGAAAATAAAAATTAAATTCTTTCCCCTCTCCCTCATTCTGTCTTTCCCTCCCTTCCTTTCTTCCTGTTTCTTGTTCTTCCTTTGTTCCTGTTATTAAGTCTGTTGTTTTGGTGAATTTATAACTACTGAACCCTATTAGAAAAGCTGATTTGTGAAATATACAGTTGGTTTAATGCACTCCTTGGGAAAATGGTTTATTTTGTTGGACCACTTAATATTTTACTCATATTCTCAACTGTTGGTCTACAGTTTTATCATGTCTCTGGTGGCTGTAGGGCTAGGGTACAGGACTTAGGGGAGAGGCCAGAGTGCAGACCCTTAGACTTGGGGCAGATGAATGCAGCCTGGTAGGCTAAGGAGGATTGGGCTTGTCTTTCTGTTCTAGGGGTTTACAGCAGTAGATTGATGGATGAGGTTGGAGTAACTTTTTGGTCTGCTCACGACTTGTTTTCTCCTATTTGTAATTTGCATTTGACTGTCCCAGGTTGGAAAATCTAATGAAAAACATGAGACATTCATGTTGCATCCCCCCCCCCCCCATGACTCCCATTTTTACACTTAACTTTTAACTATTCTAAATTGATAAATAGATTGGGACTGGTTTTGGCAGCATGTTTGTACTTAATCTCTTCTGGGTTAATGTGTTATGGGTGAAAAGATGGATTCTTTTAGCATGTGACTTAGTGGACATCTGTTTTCATTTTAGGATCTTTGCATATCTGTCTGAAAATCTGTAATGTTGAAGGCCATTGCTTGGGCTGAAGGTGATTGGAAGGTGAGAACAGAGCAAAATTCACTTATTTATTCACTCAACACATATATATTAAGTATCCATTTTGTGCCAACCACTGCTATAGGCAAACTCTTAAAGAAAAAAGCTTGGTTAAAAGGGTTCTGTGTACAGAAGATGAATCTAATGTCAGGAATTGTTACCTTTGTGGGTTGTCCACATATTCACTTATATGCCTGGACCTGACTTCCCATCTAAGATTTGGCAACTTCTAGGGATGGTTCATCATCTTCAAGGATGCTTGAGGACTATAGTTATGAGCTACCAGATTACTTATTTTTCAAAGTTTGATATATTTTCCTTTGGTTTATCATTTATTAAACTTCTTGAATATGGTGATTTTGAATAAGGGGCCCTACCTTTAAACTGCAGCCAAAACCAACATTAACACATAGATAATACAGCTTGAGCAGCATAAAACAGTGTTTAAAATGATCTGGCAAACACAGTTCTATTTGCAGCACTGAAAAGCCCCATATATCCAGTTGCAGTTAGGGCCTCCACTACAAATTCTTACCACCACCCACTGGGGCTGCATTGAGAAATAGATCTGAAGGCCCAGACCAGGAGTTTAGGAAGAATATACAGCTTTCTTCACATACTAATACTCAAAAGGACGGTACCACGTCTTGAGTATATGCTAAGTGCCGTACATAAATTATGATGTTGCCAGTCTTTCAAATTTGGGGAAGAAAAGTGAGCCATTTTAGATGCCGGGAAGTTTTGCTTATTTGTCTTTCTGTGTGTAGATGTGTTTGATGGTTACACATAGATCTGCTGAAGCAGTGTTGTGTTTGGACAAACAATAGCCAAAATATCTCAAGATAAGCAACTAAATATAGTTCTGGTTCCACTGACCAGGAATTGAAAAATATGTCCTTTTTAATCTCTCAGTCATTTGCTGTTGTTACTGGTTTTCTTTTTTAACTACAAGAACAAAGGGAGAATCCCAAACAAAGGTTGTTGGGTTCAGCTATCAAATCCCAAACAGTTTATAAAAACTATAATATCTAGATTCAGCCATACTAGCTAATAGGAATCTGAACCAAGAGTTAGTGGGGCTCCCACAAGGACTCCTTGAGGAGTGTATCAAGATTTTGTGCATGCTCAAGTCCTTGTACCTGTTGGCTGGGGATTAGAAATGTCCTTTTTTATTTGTTCAACAGTATCAGCAAAGTGGTACTTAAGAGTTTATTGCTAATACTGAGACTGCTGTAAGAAAAATCACATAAAGATGAAAATGCTGATCATTACTGAAATAAGTATTATGTGTGTAGTGTATCTTGTCTCCACGGACAAATGTGTTTGACTTAAATAATTGCAAGACTTTCTAACTCCTTGACTTTAGGAAAGGAAAAATTAAATCAGGTGATCATTGTCACCAAGGAGGGATATGCTGGGGTAAGATCTAGAAACAAAGAGAATTTTCTGACTGTGGTTCCCAAGACCTAAATTTTTGGAAATCTGTAAAGAACTCTAGACACAGATAAAATATTTGAGAGTTTGAAGAGAGAGGGGTCCCTTTCTTCATTTCCCAAACCCAGGCAAGAAAAGGTTTCCTTAGAAGGAATGTTGTGGAGGAGAAATGGAAGGGAAATGAAAGAGTAGAGATACTGAAGGTTTGCAAAGAGTGGTCTTGTATCCTACTCCTGGGCAGAGTCCTAAAGCTGAGCCAATCACTGGACTTTATCTCCTTGGCCAGACAAATCAGAGTGAATCTCAAGACTCCTGCTAGTAATTCTGGAACAAATGCTCAATCTCTCCCTTTGAAAAGGTGATGAACTATTTTTGTCAGCACAAGGGAAAACACAAAGCTGACTAGAAGAAGGAACCCAAAGCAAGTTTAGTGAACAGTTGGTCTTCTGATCAACATCAAGAACTGCTGTATTATACGTGGAATTTAAGAAACAAAACAAGCGAGGGGCACCTGGGTGGCTCAGTCAGTTGAACGTCTCACTCTTCATTTTGGCTCAGATCCTGATCCCAGGGTTGTGGTATCGAGCCCTGAGGTCCTCCGTGCTGAGCTCAGAGCCTGCTTAAGACTCTCTCTCTCTATCTCTCTCTCTATCCCATTTTCTCTCTCTGTTCCCCCTTCCCCCTCATTCCCCCTCTCTGTTCCCTGTCTTCCCCACTCATAATCTCTCTCTCTGTCTAAAAAACACAAGAAAGACATTTTAAAGAAACAAAACAAAGAATTAAAAAAGAGGTAAACAAAAAAACAAGATTTCTAAATGTAGAGAACAAACTGGTGGTTGCCAGAGAGGAGGTGGGTAGGAGGGTGGGTAAAATAGGTGAATGAGATTAAGAGTACATTTGTCATAATGAGCACTGAGTAATGTATAGAATTATTGAATCACTATATTGTACACCTGAAACTAATATAACACTGGATGTTAACCATACTGGAATTTAAAAAATAAAATAAAATAACTGCTGTATTAAATTGCATGTGAAGTTTACTCTATCTTTGAACTTTCCATCTGCATAATATATCTCCTTTATTATTAATTAAGCCAGTTGGAATTAGGTATTCTGGTACTTGGAATGAGTGTTATCTTATGTGGTAAGACAACTACTATATTTTGTGTACCTTCTGTGGATGTCTAAGCCTTTACACATAAACCCACTCAGTCTCCATGTCACCCTGGAAAGTGAATATCATCATCTCCACTTCACAAATCAGAAAGCCAGAGCTCAGAATTGTTGCTCAAGATGGCAGAGCAGGGATTCATATCTGGGTCTATTAAGAGCCGAAGCCTGGATTCTTTCCTCCTTTACCATATTATATCCCAATTGTGGAGTCCCAGGTTGGATATTTCATTAAAGTTCTTTGTTCAATGTGTCATGTGATTTTTGCTGACTTTTCTCCGGAACTGCTTCCAACCACCCATGTTTTTGAGGTATGGGCTGCACAGTGTACAAAGCACATTTTTTTGCTACTGGATCTCTGGTAGGATTCAGGAAATACAATTCAAAGTTATAATAAAGGATTAGAATCTATTTTGAAATAGACCCAAGTATTTAAGGAGCAGAATTGAATGCACCATATTAAAGGCCTGCCTTACATGGCAACACAGAGTAGCAGAGAGTGTGGCTGTTTGGAGTTAGACATGGCTAAAATTTCCAACTGTAGGACGTTTGGGTTTATAGAGTGGCAGATTAGATGTGCCTAATAGATATGCCACCAAAACTCCATTGAAAATCCTAAAGAATATGAAACAGTAACAAAATTGATGGCAATGACAAAGAGACTAGTTCAAAATCTGGTCTGACTTTTCATTGCATCATTGAAGACAAAGAACTGAGAAGCACTTTCTAGACAATGTACCATGTGCTGCACCTGAAATAGTCCCTCTGGAAGGTATTGAAAAACTGTAATTGATCTCCTTCTTATATACCTACTTTGGGATAATGAAAAGTCAGAAAAATAGAAAAATTTGGAGGCATTATATAGTTATTCATGAAATAACCTCTAAGCTAGATGGAGCTGGAATCATCTCTTCCCCAACTCTGAAACAGTCTCCCAGTCTGTCAACCTTCAAATGGCAAATCTTTCTCTAATCCACGTGATGAACACAATTCCAAAGGCACAGCACAGCATTGCAGGAGGGAGAGAAGCCTGGAAAAACAGCGCATTATATGCTGTGCTGTGAGAGAAGTCACTTGTATGGATGTTTTGTCAGCCAAAGAACTGAAAACAGAGGTGGAGACAGGTGGAACCCTGAGTAATGAATACAGAGGGTGAGAGAAGCAACCAGATTAAAGGGAAGATCCAGGCCAGTGTACCATCACTAGATGAATATCTGTAGGAATCATAAATGAAGCTGTGCACAAACTTCCAAACACTATATTTAGATATATGAAGGGAAGTGGCAGCATCTGAATGGATTGTAAGGAGGCACAGTGATAATCCAAAAAGGCTATTTTATGACAAACATTGCACTTGGATTGAAAGATAAGTAAACATAAAAAATAATAACAAAAATGCACTAACCAAAGGAGGCAATTAAAAAAAATACTGACAAGGGAAGGACACTCATAAATGGTGAATGTGGTGAGATAACCTTTTGAGATGCTAACCAGTTTTTTCCTTCCTGATGCTTCCTTTTTTCCTGTACCTCTTACCATTTCCCCATTCAAGGAGCTGGGAAGTTCTTTGCTCCTTGCACAGGCAGGGATGGGACAGGATAGGAGGAATATTACTGACATTATCTTCCAAAGCCTAAATTCTAAGGTGACTGGAGAAGACTTTAGCATGGGAGAAATGTTTTAGGGTTGATGAAAAAGAGCTTTCCCTTTATACCCCAACTGGAGAAAAGGGGATGGATTGTTTCAGGGAGATGGACCCTGTATCCTGCTTTCTGGAGGAGGCCTGGGGTTCAGATAAGAAATGGATGTGGTAAGTTTAGAAAGAATGGGTCTTGGCTAGTGCGGCAGAGATTCTGGTGTCCCAGCATGACATGGAAAGATGAGAGTATATTTTGTGCCCATAAAATGATAGAAAATTAGGAGAAAGAACCATTAGACCAGAAGGGGGCAGGTAGAGAAAAGCTAGTGGTATTTTTTTTTCACTGGTGACCTGTGCAGATTAATGACAGAGAACCAGAAGAGGAAATAGCCACCTCAGAAGAAATCTGCATGGACATGTGATATTGAAGACCTGATGAGAGTCCCATTCCTTGCCTCAAATGCCATGGCACTGCATAAGTCACTCAGAACTTAGACTCATCTGTAAGGCAAGGGGAGGGGATCCCAAAGTACCTGAGATTAAGTTTCTGCCATTTTAGTAGAATAAGAAATAGACATTAGGTCGAGTTATTAATAATTAATATAAAGTTGTATTTATTTGTACATCTTAGGTGTAAACAGGTAAATAATAATTACATTGGCTATAATGATAACTTTCATATTATTACTTTCACTTGGGTCCATTGTTTTAAAGGGTGATCTTTTAACATAAATGAAAATAAATTCTATTGATAATTTTATGCCACTTTCTGATGTAACTGGAGATTCCAACATAGATTATAATCTGCTAAAATAAAGCCTTCGAACTTAATCTAGAGACTTAATTCAGGTGGTTCAACAGTTTGGTGACAAGGACCCAAGAATCAGTAAAAATATTTGTGCAAATATGACTTCATCCATTTCTCACTCTTATGAGTCAAGTATACTCAAGGGTGGAAAATCGGAATTCCTTTTAATGAAACACCCTTGCAGACTAGTTCCCTGACCTTGGGCTAAATGAGACCAGTAGAAAGATCGTTTGTATGACTGAAAACCATCTTTAAAAGCAGGCAGCTTTTAAGCTGCCTTTGCATCAAAGTGGGTTATTTGGAGAGAAGCTGCGTTTACAGGTCCATAGAACACTTTGATGCCGGTTGTTTTCTCCTTGAGTTTGGAGAGAGCTGACAAGCCACCGAAAGCCTACCCCAGTGTCTCTACTGTTGAACTTACAGCTAAGCTTTTCAACTAACCTTGTGAGACAAATAATTCAAATGACGACGTGTGACATTTTCTTACCATCTTCCAAAAATAAAAGAGGAGTTTATTTGCTGTCACAATTTCCACATGAGAGAACAAAAGAAAAAAATATGTTTCTAATTTTTATTTCATTGTGCTAAAAGCTTCAGAAGAATATGTGCTGATTTTTTAAGGTGCCTATAAAAATATCACCTTGTGAATTCTGGATGTCTGTTTCCATCCTGCTTTTTCTTTACAAACCCTCACAAACATTTCACTTGGAAATATTTTATTCAATCTCTCCTTTTTTTTTTTTTTTTTAACTCTGTAATTCTAAGTGCTTCCTATATGCTCAGCACTGTGCCTTATCTTGACTTTGTAGATGACTAAGATACAGATTTTCATCAAAGAGCCCAGAAGCCCTTGGGGAAGACAAACGGGTATACAGATCATTGCAATTCCATGATAGAAGTATTTTGACAAAGACTTGGAGTTGACACACATTGTATACTGAATGGCTAAATGGGAAAAATCTTAAACCATCACCAATGGTGAGGATGTGTAGTGGCAGGTAAGCCACGGGAAGAGCCATGCTCAGCTTGGCTTGTATCAGGGTTACCCTTCTCGCCAAAGGGGGCTGATCTTCTCACTTTCCTCATTCCCACTCGGCTGGTAAACATGTGCAGTATTTCCATGGGCAGAATTCAGGACTCAGGGGCCTTAGTTTGGGAGAAGACAGGCAGAGTCCAAGACAGTGCCAGGCAGGAAGAGTGAGACAAGTCATTACCAGAATCAGGGAAGTTACTGAGAATTTAACATAGCAGATGGGCCTTCTGGGAGATTACCTTGTGCTTTGTTTTTTCACTGCTGTGGCCTCATCAGCAAGAATTGAAAGGCATGTAGAGTTACCCCGTAGGAGGTTAATGAAGGCATAACATACTTAAGGCCCTGACTCTCCTCACTTCTAGAAAAGGCAAAAAAAAAAAAAAAAAAAAAAAAAAAAAAAATTTAGGTGGCTCCAGATCCTGACAGCAACACCAAGATATTTCTGGTGATAATCAGGGGCTGTTGTGGGAAGACTAGAGGTAAGGGCCAACCCCTTGTGTTTCAGACCAGTGGTACTATGTGGCCACCTGAGCAAATCAAGTAACCACAGAGGCAGAGCCTGCCATCCTGACTGGAAGCTCTGTGAATCTCTTTTCAGGCTTACTGTAAACCCCCAAAAGGAGGGGAAGGAGGGGTGAGAGTTCCTGGGTGACTGATACTGGACTTCCCATGGATCTTGACAGATGGTTCTCTGAGTTGGTTATCGATCAGTTTCTCAGCCTTGGCACTATTGACATTTTGGGTCAGATAATTGTTTTTTCACAGGCACTGTTCTGTGCGTTGTCAAGTGTTTAGCAGCGTCTTGGACCTCGACCTGCTAGATGCCAGTACCAACTCATCCTGCCAGTGTGACAATCAAAACTGCCTCCAGACACTGCCAAATGTCTCTTGGGGTTCCCCAGTTAAGAACCACCATTCTAAATAAATATGAAAAAATGGGAAAAAAGAAAGAAGACATTATTGGAACCTGAATCTTGTAGAACAGGTCTTGTAATAACCTTGTAATTATTAACCCTTACATAACAAGTTATGTGCTGCAGGCATTTTACAGATTGATTGACACAGGCAAACTTCTTCAGCAGTGATCGAGGATAGCATTAAGGGTCCCCAGACAGAGACATCCAATGCAGGCAAGGTTGAATTTGGGGGACACAGGCAGAAGCCTTTGGTTACATCTGATGAAGTTTTTTTACCAGGTCTCTAATGTGGAACAGCTGGACATTTATATCAACTCCCAAATGAATATTCTTTTTTAATTTTTATGTGTAAGTCACCCATAAACCATGTGTGTGTAGTTTTCATTCCAGAACACTTGCATTATCAAGCAGCCTCTTGTTTTCCTTATAGAGTCCTTGATTAAAGAATACTTTAGCCAGTTTTAAATCATGGGTGAGCCCTAATTGAATATTGGAGTCTGGTGTCTGATGCATAGGATTCCCGGAGCAAAACCAGGTGAGCTGTGAATAGCCTTCTCGAGAGTGTTGCTTCTACCTTGCTTTTCTTTTTCTGGATCAAGAAGGAAGGACAAGGGGTCAGTATATTCAGATCCTTTCTCCAGACACTGAGGCCTCCCTTTTGTGACTTATTTCTGCTTTCCAAACTGCCTGTGATATTTCTTGGAGAATCTAAATTGGGCCCAAAGGGGATGGGGATCCACAGGGCTGCTGGGGCCTCACTGTAAGGCCCTTCCTAGGCCCTGTTCTGAGCTGTGGAACCCAGTTTTCTCATGATGTGCTTCCTGAGGCTCCTTCTTCTGAGTCCACAGTTTTCCTATCCAGGATATGTAGTTCTCTTCCTCTACTGTCATTTCTTCCCTCTGAATTATCATCATAGAATGTGAGGGTGGGATTAAATCTCAAAGTTTATCTAGTCCAGTATCTTTTTTCCCTCCATGAATGTGTAAACAGGATGACAGAGGAGAGGTGACCTGCCCAAGGAATCCCAGCGTAAGGAGAGGATACAGGAAAGAAGACTGGGGATGAAACAGCAGGAATAGGAACAGGAACATTTAAAAGACATGAAACCAAGATAAGCTGAGAAGGAAAGTCAGGCATTTTTGAGGAAACACTTTGAGAAGTGATGGGGAAGCCGCAGAAGTGGGGAGTGTCAGAAACAAGGGAGTGGCTGAGAGTCCAATGCTGTGAGAGGGGAAAAGATGCTTTGGACAGACCTTGGGATGCTAATGTCCGGTGGGGGAGAACCGGGCTGAAGGAGTTGAAGAGAGGTTGGAAGGAAACTCCAGAGTTTGGTGAGGAGGCAGCTTTGTCTTGGAAAGGAGGGAGGATTTCATTCCCTACTTACGTGTCAATGTTCCTGAATGCCTGGAGCATTTGGTGGGATTCCCAGTGATGTAAACAACAGGAAAGCTGACTGGTGAGACTGTGAACAGTCATCCTTATTGAAGAGCCTCCTTGGGAACTGTAGGATTTCAATGTGGTAGAGGAATGGACCATGGAGAGCAGAGGGCAAGGTAGAGAGGCGACTTCAGTAATTCAGGGCCATTTCTAGTGGTGGAACGCAACAAACTGTCCGCTCTGTTAAGGAAACATGTGCTTTTGCAACGTAATTTGAAATAGTTTTTTTTCAAATTTCTGTAGCTCTTGAGGAGCTGATGAAAAAGACTTTCTGCTAGTTACCTGTTGCAGAGTTATTTTTCTGCCTGAGGGTGATTTTATTCTCAGGGGAAATGGGTGCTATTTCTGTAAATCTCAAGCATTACATGCATCAGAGAACTCAAGGAAAAAGCTTTTATTCTCTTGAGAAAAACACAAATAGCTCCAGTTTCTTCTACCTCTTGTTTAAAGCCACCTCATAAAGTGTTATCACAAACAAGTTACAAGGATGAATTGTTTAGTGCTATAAAGTTTTCTGTGTGCAAATACATACACATACTGCATTTATATTTTAGACCATACTCTCTAAGAGCACTTTAGAAGACTCAAAATGGTTTTTATGATCTTTTTAAATGAAAAATAATAAATACAAATAAACCCACATGTTAAAAGGTAAATAAATGATGGATATAAAAATTTCAAGTCTTTCTACTAAAAGACTGAAATCTAGCCATTTGGTAATGGAATTCTGATTTCCTACTCATGTTGTTTTCTCTCTTTAAAAACCAGATGGTAGCTCTCAAAATTCAGAGTATAAAAGGCAAAGCACAACTTGCACTTTTTTTTCCATTTTTGTGTTAAATGGTGAACTTTACATTGGCAGAGTGGTACCTCTGATGGCCAGCTTATGGTAGAGACTTCTCAACCATTAGACGTGACCGTGTGCACCACATTCCCTTGCATGAGGGAATTAGGTCACCTAACTCCATTTCTATTTCAAATATCTTTTTAAAAAAACCTTCCTTCCAAAAGAGTCTCATTTTTTCCCTTTATATTTTCTACACAGGATTCCTTTTGCAAGTCCTTTAGCTGGGAGTTAGGGTTCCATAAATATCCCCAAATTGGGCTGGAGTAGGAGTGAACTTGGGAGAGTTTCATAGGCCTACGTGACCCAAACTACTGGGCAACTTCAAAACTAAGGTGCTCTCCATTTTTGCACCTTCAGAATCGAACCTCATATGGCTACATAAAATATACTCTTAATTCTGGGCATTGTCTTATTTTCCCTGCTGTATCTCTAGCCCCTAGCAGAAATATCTGGCAGATAGGAGACTTTCACCAAATAATTCTTGAATAAATAGATGGAGAATAATGCTGTTGGTTCAAATAAACATTTTCAAAGAAGCAAGCATGTTCAGTTTAGCCTAGGTGATTTTGTCCATTTTGTTCACATTTCAAGACAAAGCATTGCATTATTTGGCCAGATAAAAATGGGAGAAACACCTGAGGATTCAAAGCTAATAGCCATAATGTAGATGTGTGGATGATAGGGCAGCAATATGTATCACTGTGTTGATGAGCAGGGCAGATATAGCTGATGTCTAGAATTCAGGGTGCCAAAGTGAGTCCTTATTCTTCCTGAGGGTTACAAGGGTCTTATGTTGTCACAAGTTTAGTTACACATGGTTAAATTATACCTGGGCAACATAGAATACGTAACCGTGCAGAAAGATCACTACACAAATGGGTAAATGACCTGGGTTTTGATCCCTTTTCAATTCTTAAATTCCTGCTACACTCTCCTCTGCCATAGGAGAGAGCGAAGGGAGAGTCTAATGTTACACAGTCATAAAGCATCTTACAGGGTACAGATTCTCCATGTTTGAAGAAGGCATCTTTTGCAAAAACAAAATCATAATCGCCTGAATTGTAGCACACGTGAGGACATACAAAGAATTTACATATGAGGACATATGTAGAATTTACAGCCTGGAGTACCTATCATTGGAATGGTCCCTGAAATAGATAAAACCCCCAAATCAAGTCTTACATGAGCCAATGATTTAACATTATTTCAGTCACTCCCAATGCAATGAGGTAAATAATATGAAGACCTGCTCCTTTAGTGGACTTGTTCAGTGTTCCTTATTTCAGGAGGAAAATAATCCAACAACGACAAAAGTATATAACAAAGCATTGTCCACCTGAGTTCTCAGATAAATACCGCAATTACCTACTTCATTTGACAGTGGATATTTGAAAAAGCCTTATAGATCATTGGCAGAATTCCATGCTATGAAAAAACTACTGTCCAGCATAAAATTTATAGATTAAATTTTGTTGTAACAACTACTTCAAATGCCTGGTTTATTGTGCATTCAAGCGCACCAAGACAGATCCTATAATACTGTACTTGTTGTCGAGCTAATGTGGGTATGCAACTATCTGGGGACTCCCTCTGCTTGTCATGCCCAGCTCAGGAGCTGCTCTAAGTTTGTTTGGAGATACTCAGTCTCTTGTAAACTGTAACCAAAGTAAGGTCAGTGGTGGAACTGAGGCAATAAAGCGGATTGCATTGCATCAGGGCCCCTTGGGTTATGAGGAAACTTTGTGATTTGACAAGTTTCACATGGTAATGAATGTGGATATTGAATAGGCTGTCTAGCTTATTCACCATTTTATCCTTGAATCTAACACACTGCCTAGCTTATGGCTGCTGCATATATTTGTAACATACATTTATTGAGGAAATGAATTCAGAGCTAAGTAAATTGGTGGTAAAGAATGAGCTGAAAAGAAGAAAAAGATTATCCTCTACCCAAGTAAGTTTGTTAAATATTAAACGAAGTTAGCAAGTTTCTTTTTCACTCTAGAGCATCTCAAATCTTTAGAATGTTTTGTGAATCCTCAGGAGAAGGATTTAGCAGAGCCGTTTCCCAAGCTTTTTTTGAGTATAAAACCCTTTGTTCTCAGAGTACTGATTAGCATCTCTCTGCAGTACTTGGATTAATGCATTTAAAAATCAGTGTGATATAAAAAGCAAGAAAAAAATATGCTCGACCTGATTTATTTTGCTACTTTTAGTGGTATTCTGGGGGGTGTGAATATGAGCCCATGCGTGCATGCAGGTGCTGGGCCTCGATAATTGAGTACATAAATATTTGAATGTATACATAACATCTATAAGCTATTCTGATAATAAGAATATTAAATTATTCTGTCAGTTCTAAAGTAACATAAGTCTCAATCCTTAATCTGTCCAACAGTTGCAAAACCAAATTATAGTTAAGATCATATAAACACATGGGGTGGAGTGGTTGCTCTGGTGTGCATCCACATTCAGAACACCGGTGGAGCTTGTTAATTGTTAAATAAAGATGACCAAGCCTCTTCTCCTCTCCAGAGTTTCTGGAGACAGACATAGGGAGGCCTAGGTATCTGCATTTAAAGCTTCCCCAAATGATTGCAAAGCAATTAGGTCAATGGATGACAGTCTGAGTGATACTCCCATAAACAACATCAAAATATATCATTATAATGGTCAAATGTATATGGCTTTTCTAGTGAGAGTTTCTCTGTCTTGCCAGTTCATACCTTTTAGGCACTTTATGTTTTATATCTCCTCCAGCTTGGAAACAAATTATAGCACTCCTAAATTATGATATAGAGATTTATGTCTTTACAAGGATATTGACAACCTCTGCATAGAAAGGAGTAAGGAAAAGTCTAACTCAGACTTTGCCTGAGGACTCATTTTTACTAGTTACATTTATGGGTAAGATCTTCTTATGTCATCAAGGACTGATCTTGTATATTGAGTTGGAAGCTGCAGGAATGGTGAGGAGGGTAGGGATGCCACTGAAGCAGGGTGATTGGTTGAGTCTCTTTCGAGGTTGGATTCCCTCACATCTGTCAAGCGGACAAATGGGCAGATTGGCTGGTAGGATGAGGAAACATGATGACTAGGCTAGGCTCCCGATTTAAGGTATTTCGGCCCTACTACTTAATAACTTTGGGACTCAGCAAGTTACTTAACTTCTCTGAGTCTTGGGTTTTTCTTTTCATTTGTAAAATGAGCATAATAGTAGTGTGTATACTATAGGGTTATTTTTGAGGTTTAAATGAGATGGTTTTGTAAAGAATATAGCCTCATACCTGGTATATAGTAAGCATTTGGTATTAGCTTTGGTTTATCTAGAGTAGTTATTATCTTGAATGGCAGTGGCCTTGAGCACCTCTGTTATAGTATTTGCCATCTTAATTAAATCTAGCGATACTGGTGATACTGTCCTTAAAAATAAAACAAAAAAAAAAACTATGTGATCTTACGTGGAGTAGGCTTTGGAGCTCAATGAATTTGGGATTGAATGTTAGCTCCATCTCTCACATTTACAAGCTGTGTGAATTTGGGCAAGTTATTTAATCCATGCGAACTCATTTCCTTACCTGTAAATAGGGATAGAGTACCTAAGGATAAATGATGGTTGTCATCATTGCTATTAACTTTGAATTGCTCAAGTTCTTGGCAATTTAATGTCCTTGTGGGATCAATTTAAGTGTTTCTGCATTTTTCTAATTTCTCACTTCATTACATTGAGTTCATTGAGAAGATTCCCTGACTCCAACAGGAATGAGAGAAAATGCCCAGAGCTCGGGCCCAGTTGGAGTTCCAAGATCCGTAACAATAAGGGAATGAGTGAGAATAGGAGGCACCCATGAGGTGTGGTGTGAAGAGAAACCAAGTTCTGAATCCTAGGCAAGGATGAGCTCAGGTAGGAAGAGAAGCTCCAAAGAGTGAAGACCAATGTGGGAATGAAGAGACAAAGCAGTGCATAAAGCAAAGTTTTGGAAACAGGGCATAGGCAACGCAGATTGAATGTGTCCTGGAGGCAATAACAAAGTATTATCCACCTGAGTTCTCAGATAAATACCACAATTACCTGAAAAACATTTCCAGACAACTCTCCAGAATAAGAGGGGCCTTTCAGGAAAGTGCTAGATGAAGCTCTTGGTTTGTAAAGAAACTGTTAAGGAAACCATGGTATTTTGGACAGTGCCAAGTAGTATAAGAGTTATCATTATTCTTACTTTACATATTACGCTGTGAGCTCCTTGAGACCAGGGCCTGTGTCTAACTCTGTTCTGAATTTCTGAATCTCTAGAAGTCAGATAGTAAATGTTTACCATGAGTTGGTTCAGAGAGATCAAGAGATCAGCCTTCTGTATTTCATCACTGTCCATTTCTAGGTCACTTAAGGACTTCTAGGGGTCCTTAAGCTTGATTATAGTTCTTCTGAGAAAGTTTTTTATATTTTCATCAGACCAATATTTTTTATAGTAAGAGGAGTTCAAATTTATTTTATTTATCTAGAATAGTTATTGGACAGGATATATTTCCTACTTAGCAATAGTGTGTATATTGTACAGTAAGGAAATCTAGGAGCATTTTGGAAGCTTCAATATTTTCCATACCTTTTTTTTGTTTGTTTTACAAAAGATTATAAAAATCTATGAAAATAAAAATGGAAAAAGTAATTTTTACTTTTCCAGATAAATGCTGTACTATTAGTTTGACATGAACTTGAAAAAGTGAAAACTTAGCCCAAATGAGGAAGTACAACTTTGGATTGCAATGACCATGTATGAGGATTTCTTAGAAGTCAACTGGTGTACCACATAGAGACACGTATTTGTGACGTCACTGATGGAAAATGAGAAAATTTGTGTTACTTAAAAGCAAAGGAAATTAGGAGACATTTCTTATAATCCTCATCATTGTCTCTCAATTTTCAAAGAAAGTAATAACAGGTTAATTTAGGGATATTTACATAAAATTTTAAAGAACTGTATTATATTACCATATCCTTTTCAAACATCAACATACTTCAACACCTGCAGTTTTCTTAATCAGGGAAGATTTCTTTTTCATTCTCTTAGTTAGGGGCAGCATGTGGATGCAAAGGTTAACTCTTGATAAGCAGAACACCTGAAGACAGAGCCTATGTGCTGGGGCCTCTAGGTTGCAACTGTGGACTGAAAGTATATGTGGCTTTTTGGTGTGTCTTTAGAATGGACAGAACTCTTACCATGATAATTGCCACAGTAGAGATGGTCAAAGTCACTTAATATTAAATTCCAACTTAGAAAGGATCTCATGTTTCTTTTACTCCCTTTGTTTTATATTTTGTAGTTCTTCTCTATTTTAGAGTGACATCATCATCATCATCATCATCATCTGTAAACCCACTAAAAATAGAACTTGTTGTTTGCTGGATTTCTACAGTAGTTTGTCCTTGACTTTAGTTCTGCTTTTCTCTGCTATTGGCTATAATAATAAACTTAAAAATAATGACAGTTATCACTTACTGAATATTTACTCTGTTCCAGACATGGCGTTAACTAGTACATACTGGTTTTCACTGTTACGATCACCTCACCTCTGTCAGGATCATTCTATATGTAAGTGAATACTAACTACATTGCAATTACGGAGACTTAGTTCTTGATTCTGATTTGGGAGTTTTATGTTTTTCTAGTGTCTTTTTTCCCCTTGTGATTACTGCATTTTAGTGATGATTGCTGAAGACTCCTAAAAATGCGACAGTTGGTTCTAAAAGCCTTTGGTGGTATTTGTCACCTTAAGTTTTCCTTCTGCTGGTTTTCTCAAGGAGCACTCTCTTTCTGGGGATTGTTCAACTTTAGCTTCTACTGGTTTTTCATCCCTGTAATATTATTGGTATAATTTGTTTCTCATTTAAAGTTACAGTTGGTGGGGACCCTGGGGGGCTCTGTTGGTTGAGCATCCGACTCTTGATTTTAGCTCGAGTCTTGATCCCAGGGTTGTGAGATTGAACCCCGCATTGGACTCTGCACTGAGTGTGGAACCTGCTTAAGATTCTCTCTCTTCCTCTCCTTCTGCCCTTCTACCCCACTTGCCCTCTCTCTCTCTCTCTCTAAAAGAAAAATTAAAAAAAAAAGTTACAGTTGAAGGAAAAAAGTCGTCACCATTTTCAAGATACTCAAACTTCTTTATTCCTGTAAATTAATTATTTTGTCTTTACATAAATGCCAGCTTTCATCTGTAGTTATTAGATAAGAATATTAATAGTCCTAGGTAAATAGAAAACTGTTTGAACTTCGATGAATGATTGGATTTACAGTTTGACTTGAATTTTGTGCACAGGGAATTCATTTTTGTGCCAGGGTTGCCACTGCTGTCAGAAGCATGGCTGAATACAGGGCTCTTGACGTTCCACTCCTTTTCTTCTACCACTCCACAAGTCTTAGCATTGAATACTTAGAAAGTGCTTTAAAGTCACAAAATCCCATATAATAACCAAGACTTTATTAGGAGACTTGCTTTATGAGTGAGGGAGAAAGAGCTGCCCCTTCGGAGTAAGGGGCAGTGGACGTGGCACCAGGCACAGCAGTGTGTCCACTTCACACACTGGCAGAGGGAGCAGGTGACCAGTGACCTCTGTCAGGTTGTCTTCAAACACTGCAATACAGAAGTCACAACTCCGCCTCCAGATCTCAGCTGCCTTTGGAATGCACTGTGACTCTTGACACAGACGAGCCTGTTTCTCTTCATTGGGGCAGCACTTGTACAGCTGAGCTGCAGAAGCCTAGGAGGTGACTGGCCTTCTAATAGACTTCAATGATCTTTATTCCAATTTTAGACAGACTCTACTGATTCCCCGCTCTCCCAAGATGGATGGAACCTTTGGTTCCATTTCAGCAGGCAGTGCTCAAAGTCCTGGAAAAGGAATCTATGTGTTATTATATATATAGGGATATATATACATATATATATACCTATATATACAAATACAAATATATATAAATATATAAATATAAACATTTATATATATTATAAATATTTATATAAATATAAATATATAAATATATATATATTTACATATATATATATGGATATATATACATATCCCTAAATATGTAGCATATATGTAAACACATTGAAAGAGGTCTGGAATTATAGCCAATAGTATCTTAAAAGTGGCAGCCTGTGTATGTATGAAACCACACTCGTATTATCTTTGAGTAATTAAACCATAAAATGCACTCTCCTTGGAATGCTCTTCAAGGGAGTTTCTGTATGGTTAACTAGCACTCACTCCGGGAAGAATGTAAATCCTAAAAATCCTACAAATCTGTGTAGCCTCACACAGCCCCAAATGCCCGGCTCTACAGCCTTCCAACATTCTTCCATGGAAAAGGTGAAGTAAAGGTGATAGGACTTTGAGCCAAGAACAGCAGGCTTAAGGTATCCTTCTTTAAGAAATAGCCTTTGGGATTAAAAAAAAAAAATCTGCGTAGGGTCACCTAGGTGGCTCAGTCGGTTAAGAGTCTGACTTCAGCTCTGGTCCATGGCTGGTGAGTTCAAGCGTGCATTGGGCTCTGTGCTGACAGCCTGGAGCTCAGAGCCTGGAGCCTGCTTCAGATTCTGTCTCTGTCTCTCTCTACCCCTCCTCCACTGGTGTGCTCGTTTGCACGCGTGCTCTCTCTCTCTCTCTCTCTCAAATATAAATAAATACTAAAAATTTTTTTTAAAAAAAATCTGAGTAAATGATTCATCCAGTTTGGAACTTTTCTGGCTCATTTTCTGCCCAGGCATAGGGATGGTGTTATGGTAGTGGAGTTGCTGGGGAGGTGTGTAAATGTAACGCAGGGTTGTTGGGAAAAGCCTGAGCCATGACCCCGTTACAGATTGGGCGCTATGGGCACAGCACTTAGATCTAGGGAGTATGGCATTCCAAAAGCCTGTAAATGTAGAATCACAACTACACAAAAATACCAAAGTACAAGTAATGAGATAGGAACTCTAATTATTAATGCCAGAAAAGAAAATTTTACAGATCATTTAAAGATACACAATAAATCAGTTATGTCCTCGTAATGGATCCAAATAGCTTAGGGAGAAAAGTATGGGGACTTTTCATGCAAACACTTACAGATCTTTTGAATTTTGAGTTCTGTGAATATATTATCTACTTTAAATTAGAATAAAAATAAACATTTTAAAAACTTTCCAAAATATTTTCTGCCAATTACTTTATACTCCCCTGCCAAAAAGTTAATGTGTGATGTGATATGTGGTGGGACCTTCAAAACTGAGTGGCAGTAGCAGAGCAAAAGTTTTAAAAACAGTTATGTCATTATTTCTACTGAATTTTTGAGGGAAGCCCCATACGAATTTTATTCAAGAAATATAAAAGATTAAATAACCCAATAAAAAGCAGGAAAATTGTGAAAGATGGTCTAAGAATTCTCTCCTAAAATAGCACAGGGTTTTAGCCAACCTTTTAAATGAGTTATTTCTATGCTAAACTCTTCCTGTTCATGGAAAAAGTTGCTCTTTGATCCATTTTAAAGAATAACTGACATCAAAACCTGATAAAGGCAGCATAAGAAAAGAAAAATACCTCCCAATTTCCCCTTTTCTTTGAACAGCAGCAGTTTTTCATAGTTTCATTGTCCTAATCCACACTTGCCCACTATTGGGAATGAAATTCAGAAGGGTCTGTCAGAGGTATGCTGTGTGTTCTTGTCTAAAGATTTTATAGATGAAACTTTAAATGTAGGTAGGAAGGAAGGACAAAGAGGGTAGGGAATATATTATCAGCTCAAACCGAAGATCAGACTTGCTATTATTTACTTCTGTTACCAACTAGATCCCCATAGAAGTCTTCCCTGTAATACAGACATGCATGAACACATGTATATACACACACAACACACACACACACACATCACACTACACACAACCCACTTCTCCATTGTTTTATTCATTTCTACCTGTATACATCTCTGTAGTGATCTTCGGTTGTGCCCATTGCTGCCAGCCCACAAACTGTTTCAGGTGGTACATTTCCCTCAACTCCTCAACCTGCTCTTGTCCTCCAACTCTTACCTTCCAAGCTAGGAGCTTCTGTGATTTGCTTTCCAGGGAAGCTATTCTTTCTCAGTAACACATCTCATGTCAGTTTTCAATGGGTTCCATTTCATCCGGTCCAGTTAGTACTATTCTTTCAGGCACCCATTCCCAAGTTCTTAATTTTTTTAAAAATCTTTATGTTTGAGAGAGAGAGAGAGAGAGAGTGCATGAGCAGGGGAGGGACAGAGAGAGAGAGACAGAATCTGAAGCAGGCTCCAGCCTCCAAGCCATCAGCACAGAGCCCGATGTGGGGCTCAAACCCACAAGCCATGAGATCATGACCAAAGTCAGACGCTTAACCAACTGAGTCACCCAGGTGCCCCACTCATTCCCAATTTCTTATGTGTGGGTCCCATTTGTACATTTTGTTGGTCATTTTCTTGGGAATTTGGGGAAGGGCAGCCTTTACCATCATCTTGCCTGGAGGTATCTTTCCAGTACTTAATTAAATAATATACCTGTACATTTTACTAAAACTGATTCTTAGATTCTTGGAAGAGTCCCTCTTACCAGGAAATGAGAAAATAAGGGCACACTTATTTGTTTTCATAGTATGTTTTCGTGTGAAACCAATTTGTTGAATTTATTTTGAGCATAATTTCCTTCTTACAAAATTAGAAATAAGGAAAAAATATATTTCCTCTATTTCTTCTTCATGTGCCTCAAGTGATGCTGTTATTACTTGTATTTGTCTTCCTCTTACACTGTAGGCAGAACAATTAACTGTACAATTGTCTGTATGATTATTCTTGCTCTTGTATGAAGAATTAGCAATAGTTCCCATGCATTTTTGGAATTCCGTATCTTATCTTTTATACCACATTACTCTCTCATAACCAGTTCTAGCTGAAAATCTATTATGAATTATTTTATGGGCAATTTATTCTTCTCTTTCCAAAGTCTAAGTATGGTTTTTTTTTTTTTTCCTGTTACCACTACGTGACAAGTGTTTCAATTTGTAATTTTCTAGGAATTCCTTTAATGTCCGAAGCATCTGATAGAATACACATGGGATCACAAGCTTCCATTTGCTTCAGTACATTTTCAATTATAGATAGTGGAGTGCCTAGACCTCCTGAGCTCCCAGAACATATATAATCTCCCTTAACTGCCGCAGATCTCCAGCTGCTTCTATCATCGCTCAAACTGGGGGTCTCAGGTGGGTCAGTGTGTGCGATAGTCCACATGGGATTTTAAACTGTGTTTGTTTAGAATTACAGATTGATGCTTGCCACCACCGCCTCTCAAAAACGTTCAAAAGGAATCGTAAAAGCTCTAGCAGCCTGGTTTATTTTCCTTCCCACCCCAACATAACTATTGGAGAGGAAACATAACGGTGAAGTGGAAATATTACAAACTCCCAGTCAACGGATCTGGATGGAATACGGTTTTCCTTCTTATTACATGCATGACTTTGGACGAGGCACTTAACTTTTCTGAGTCTCAGGAAAATGGGGTTTATATTAGAAACTACCTCAGAGCCAGGACTATGGTGAACTTTGATGTGAAGGAGCCAGTAAACGAGAGTTTTTGAAATAGAGTGAAGTGTTACAATGCTTGAACGTGTGTCAAGGTTTACAAGATCCATAGGCCCAGATCTTAAAGGCTGGTGGTGAGGGCTGGCCTTGCCCTCCCTTCCCCAGTCATCACTCCCATGAGTGGCTGTCACTTTCCTCCACCAGCAATTCCCTGGCTCAGTCTTGAGGACAGGTTTCTTCTGAAACAGAAAACACATCAGAGTGCCTCAGCTGAGGCCATTGGTGGGCTCGCCCTCGGCACTGCCCTGCCTGGGGCAGGTTGATTTTCAAGTGGGAGAGTCCAGTGTGCAATTAGATTTAGAAACAAGGAGCTCAAGTAAGCTTAAAAATCAACAGTGAGGACTTGAACCAAAGAAATAATCTCAAATAGAGAATAAACCTTTTGTATTTTTAGGCCTATTATAGCATTCTTCACAAAAAGAAAAAAGAAAGAAAAAGAAAAAAATTAGGCCACCCAGACATTCAGTAATAAAGGATTAGTTAAATGCACTGAAAAAAATCACTTGGTGGGATGCTACGCAATTTCAGTGGTTATCATTATTGATACTTTAGGTAATTCAGAAAATATCTAAATTGTAATGCTTAATAAGAAAGCAAAATGAAAAAACTCAATATACAATTTGATCTCAGTTATGTAAAATAATTTTGTAAAAAAAACAAACAGTTCAGAGGAAATACACCAACATGTTAGCGATGATTGTCTCTGGGTTCTGAGTTTGAGATGATTTCAGTTTTCTGAATAATTTTCTGTACTTTCAGATCTCCAATCTTGGCCGTATTTTGTAGGCAGAAAGGGTGGCTTTTGCCTGAAGACTGGGGTTTTATGAGGGGTTTTAAAACCTTGCATTATCTTGGAGAGTTTGCCATGGCCCAGGGTCAGCCCTCAGGCAGTCACCTTCCAGTGTTATCAGAAGGTCACTTGCCTAGCCTGTAATCAGAGCAAATGAAGGTGGTTAGTCTGGAGAGATATTTTATCAAGGCTAAGGCGAAACATAATAAATCATCCCTACCCACAGCAGAAATCACCTCTCCAATGATGGGAAAGCTTGTGCTCCTCCGTCTGAACAGTGCTGAATGAAACACAGTCAGACTATGGCTCTGCCTTTCCCTTTTCCATGCATTATGCTAACCCTCCTCTTTGCATGTAACTAATTAGGTTTCTGCTTACCAAATAGTATCACAAGCCAGTCTGCTTCCCTGGTTTAATCCTAAATCACATCTGTTTCTTTCACAGACATTTCTGGTTCACTTCCATCATTGATCAGTAATATCCATTGTGTGTAAATTTTATTTCTAAATTCTTTTATTTTTCATATTTTTAATGTTTATTTTTGAGACAGAGACAGAGACAGAGACCATGTGAGGCGGGGAGGGGCAGAGAGGGGGACACACAGAATCCGAAGCAGGCTCCAGGCTCTGAGCTCTCAGCACAGAGACCAACGCAGGGCTTGAACTCATGAACCACAATACTGTGACCTGAGTTGAAGTCGGACACTTAACTAACTGAGCCACCCAGGCACCCCTATTTCTAAATTCTTAAGAAAACACTTTAATATCATCCTAATATACTGATAATGGCATGTGTTCATTTTCACAATGGGAACATAACTTTTGAAAAGGTGCAGAGACCAGTTTGTTTGTTTTATAAACATACCCATGAATGCGCCTAGCTGTGTATGTTTTTTTTTTTTAAAGTAATCATGCTGGAGGGCAATCCTCTGGCCATTGCCAAAAACATTCTTGAGTTTGTCTTATTAGCTTGATCACCTGCCTTATTCAAATTCAAAATGATTTTTGGTTTCTAAATTATTGGTCGACCCTCAGAGGGCATAGAAGCTACCCTTAAAAATCTCCAACAGGCTCTTGAGTCAAGATCCATAGAGGAGATGCAGAGATTACTTATGCTGGGTCATGACAGTTTTCCTGGAATGAGTTTTCCACTGGAAGAGTAAGACAACCAGTACCCGCAAACTCCAGAATGTCAGCTAAAATATCAGTTGGCAACTTAGAGGCACATCTCATCGAATCCCTCAGACCTTGACATAACCACAGCTTTAGGGGACACTTCGAGTCACTGACTGCTGGCTTGACTTCTAGTATACAGCAAATAAAACTGTTTTATGGCCTGTGAGAAGGTCTTCATCACCTTTACCCCCATAGTTCCAAGAAACAAATAGGAAAAAGAAGTCTATGAATTGTTGGGTACCATTTGATGGGTACCTACCATATTCCAGGTAAGACATAATAGATATATATTTATCAAATACGTAATATTTATTTAATTTTCATAGCAAAAATATATTAATATCCTTACTTTACAGAAGATGAGCCTAAGGTCATAGAGATAAATAGCATTTATTTATTTTTGAGAGACATAGCATGAGTGGGAGAGGGGCAGAGAGAGGGAGACACAGAATCCAAAGCAGGCTCCAGGCTCTGAGCTGTCAGCACAGAGCCTGACACAGGGCTCGAACTCATGAACCATGAGATCATGACCTGAGCCGAAGTCAGACACGCAACTGACTGAGCCACCCAGGCGCCCCAGATCATAGAGATAAATAATAGGTTGCCAAATATTATTTTTAGCAAATGATGCTGGAATTTGAATCCGGTTTTTCACAGCTGGAGCTTGCTGTCAGACTCCATGCAGTGTAATTCTCACAAGATTCATTCTTGACTTTTGGGAAAGGGCTTTTTGTTTTCCATTTTGGGAGTCTTAGAATTGGTGCATCACACAAAGGAAATTTTGTCAGAATAAAATACCTCCACCTGATTCTGTGTGTGTGTGTGTGGTGTGGGGAGGTGTTACAGGCTTGTAGCACCCGGAGATAGTCCAGCGTTAAGAAGGTGAGGGTGACCTTTATGAGATGCTTGGGAAAGCATCATATTTTTCTCAAACATAGATTTCTTTAAAAAATTTTTTTTAATGTTTATTTTTGAGAGAAAGACAGAGACAGAGCATGAGTGGGGGAGGGGCAGAGAGAGAAGGAGACACAGAATCCGAAGCAGACTCCAGGCTCTGACATGGGGCTTGCACTCAGAAGCCGTGAGATCATTACCTGAGCTGAAGTTGGATGCTTAACTGACTGAGCCATCCAGGAACACCCAAATGTAGATTTCTACTTGACACTTAAGAAGGGTGCAAACTGGACCACTGAGATGGCTCAGTCAGTTAAGCATCTGTCTTTAGCTCAGGTCGTGATCCCAGGGTTCATGAGTTTGAGTCCCTCATCAGGCTCTGTGCTGACAGCTTGGAGCCTGGAGCCTGCTTCAGATTCTGTGTCTCCCTCTCTCTCTCTCTCTCTGTCCCTTCCCACCTCACACGTGCACTTGCTCTCTCTCTCTCAAAAAATAAATAAACATTAAAAAAATTTTAAAGAAGGGTGCAAACAATAATAATAATAATAGCTTACATTATTGAGGCTTTCTCTGCACCAGGCCCTGTGCTTAGAACTGGCATGCAGTAGTGGCTAAATGTGGGTTTTTCCTCAGCCAAAAATATGCCTTCCTAAGGGACGAATCATTAAATGTCTCTCTTGAGGGGTAGACTAAGAGGGGTATTTAATTATGGAAAATAGCACTATAGAGTAAATATTATATATATATATATATATTATATATATATATATATATTTTTTATATATATATATATATATTTTTTACATATATATATATATATATATATATATATATATATATATATATATATAATGGGAGACTAGGGGCATATGCATCTCTCAAGACAGCATTAACGAATCAGCAACAGCTTCTCCAGAAATGTTTGACTGTCTTTCTTAGCTATTGTGTTCAGAGAAGTGGATGAGAGCTATTGCAAAGAGTGTCAGTTATATAGATTCATCCACTTGTAGCAATAAACATAATGGATTTGGCAATAATATGTGCAAATTGCATGAAAATGTAAATTGTTATGATTAGAAATGGATGCAGAATTTGGCTATGAATGTGAAAATTTCTTTTTGTTTTTGTGGGCTCTTTCCCTTTGTTTCCCCAAAGCATCCTGGCTCACATGCATTCCTCTCTCGTGTTTGCAGCAGGTAGCATTGATATATACATACATGTATATGTGGACTATATAAACTAGAGGTGGCTCTCAGATAAATAATAATGGTTTTTCACATTTTTGTCATTCTCAATTTAGCAGTGAAGGATCTCCTCTAATTTTAACAAGTGAGTTCACTCCCATCTAGGCTTCCTCGTGTTTTCTGGGGTGTAATTCTTCTACACAGTCAATGACATTTTCTGTTCTCCGTGGACCTGATGCTGCATTCTTGCCTCAGGCAAGCATCTTATTGATTGTCCTCCTGGTTTGGCCAAATTAGACCTGGGGAGTGTGAAATTGGTGAATTCACAGTTCTTGTGTCTCACTGTGAGTCTATTAGGTCACCTCTTTAGAGTCTGAATTTAAGTAAATCTATGATTCTGGGTAAACCATGCTACTGACAAAAACGTTCTATGCACATTATCAAGAAACAGGGCCATGTCGGTCCTTTTTTTTTATTTTAAAATTTTTAAGTTTATTTATTTATTTTGAAAGGGGAGAGAGAGAGAGGCAGAGAAAGAGAGAGAAAGAGAGAATCCCAAGCAGGCTCCGAGCTGTCAGTGCAGAGCCCAGAGTGGGGCCCAAACACACAAACCTTGAGATCATGACCTGAGATGAAATCAAGAGTCAGACGCTTAACCAACTGAGACACCCAGGCACCACCACCCCACCCCCCCCACCATGTTGGTTCTAATAAACATAAAGTACAATGATTTTCCAAGCTAGTTTTATAACTTCAATGACATATTTTTATATTTCCATCGATTGTATAAAATACTTAGTGTATACATTGTATCATTTAACTACATGAGTTAGATATCACTGTGCTCATTTTGCTAGTGAGAAAATGTAAACTCAGGAAAGTTATAATTTATTTGTGATCACAGAACCATTAAGAGGCAGAGCCATAAGTAGACCTGGATCATATGTTCCCAAATCCTGTTCTCTTTCCTGAAGATCACATCAGTCTTTCTGCAAAAAGACTATAAATTCAAGTAGACCAGATGATTTTGTATGGGACATTTTGAATTAGGTAATAAAATAATAAATTAATAATTGCAATTATGTATTGAAAGAAAAAAGTTAGTTTGACCAATATTCTGTAAGTTTAGCCATTGTTACTTATAGGTCCCTAAAAGAACATCTACCATCAAGCTTTGGGAACAGAAAATAACTAGCCTAGGGCTTCAAGAAAACATGCAAAGGTTTAACCTCATAGACTGTTTATTAGAAACTTCTGGTTGGCTTCTTTGAATGCAGCTGATTGGGTGGCTATAGAGCCAACAAACAGGTTATTCTGAGTCCCACCCCACCCCATGTTTGTATTTATCAAAAGCCTGTGTGCCAGGTTCTATGCTGGCTGCTGGGAACATAGCCATAGAGAAGAAGGACTGTGGACTGTGTCCTCACCTGGTGGAGAGAGGAAGATCTGAGGTCTCTTCATCTTCTTGTAAAGGCATTAATCTCATCATGGGGGTTCTATGTGCATGATCTCATCTAAACCCAATTACCTCCCAAAGGCCCCACCTCCTAATACCATCACACTGAGGGGCAGAAGTCCAACATATGAATTTTGGGGGACACAAACATTTGGTTCCTAACACACACCATATGTATCGTCATATTGTAGTTGGTTTTATAATATCTCAGTGGATAGATCTTATTTTATTTTATTTTTTGCAGTTCAGATTTCACATACTACATCATAGATGTAGAAACAGTTCATACCACAACAGTAATTCCTTAATTTTTGTTGTGATATAAACTGGTATGTACCTGAATCACATGCTTTTAGATCTCTTCAGTTTTACAGTATACAAAATTTATGTTACCTCGTACATAATCTGGATGATTGTATATCAGTACATTTAACAAAAAATAGTATAGTGTGGTTTCTTTCTTTCTTTCTTTCTTTCTTTTTATTATTTATTTATTTTTTAAATTTACATCCAAATTAGTTAGCATATAGTGCAACAATGATTTCAGGAGTAGATCCCTTAATGCCCCTTACCCATTTAGCCCATCCCCCCTTCCGCAGCCCTTTCAGTAACCCCCTGTTTGTTCTCCATATTTAAGAGTCTCTTAAAGTCTCTTAAAGACTCTTTAAGAGTCTTTTGTCCCCCTCCCTGTTTTTATATTATTTTTGCTTCCCTTCCCTTATGTTCATCTGTTCTGTGTCTTAAAGTCCTCATGAGTGAAGTCATATGATATTTGTCTTTCTCTGACTGACTCATTTCGCTTAGCGTAATACCTTCTAGTTCCATCCATAGTATAGTGTGGTTTCTTTTTTTTTTTAATTTTTTATTTTTGGGACAGAGAGAGACAGAGCATGAACGGGGGAGGGGCAGAGAGAGAGGGAGACACAGAATCGGAAACAGGCTCCAGGCTCTGAGCCATCAGCCCAGAGCCCGACGCGGGGCTTGAACTCATGGACCGCGAGATCGTGACCTGGCTGAAGTTGGACGCTTAACCGACTGCGCCACCCAGGCGCCCCAGTATAGTGTGGTTTCTAAAGGAAGCATTCCCCAAACGTGGAGGATTTCAGCTGACATCCATGTTCTTTGATAATGTCTAAGATCTTCAGCATTCAATTCAGAGTGTTAGCTGGAAATAATTTTTAAACACAATATTTTCTATCACACTCATTTTTATATTTGTATTTCCATTATCTACATGCTGTTTTCCTTGATCAAAATCCTACCCTAATGTTGACTAATGGTAC
Organism: Panthera uncia; assembly: GCF_023721935.1. Lineage (NCBI taxonomy): Eukaryota > Metazoa > Chordata > Mammalia > Carnivora > Felidae > Panthera > Panthera uncia. The sequence continues at coordinate 61,215,238 of NC_064807.1, forward strand.
CGAGGAGGCAGAAAATAGAGACATTGAAAGAGCATGTATATATTTTTAGCTATAAAATTCTCACCGAAAGAGCTGAATGCTTGAAATAGAGCACAAATATAATTGGATGCTTAAAGCTGAATACAAACATAATTAGTGCTAGAGTGGATTTGGTTCCCAATAAAAATGTAAATGATTTAGTTTAAAATGTTTGGGATAAAAATATTAATTCTAGGTTGTGAATTTAAGAATGCATTTGATAACAAGGATTGAACAGATAAAAGTATAGTTCAAATAAGATGTAAGTATTCTATATGTGAATTTAAAAGTAAGTAGTTTTGGTAATGTTTAATATTTGTGTGCTAATTCAAATTAATCAAGAAATGTATTATATTCTTTTATAAAATACATTAAATCAGTGTGGTTTTAAAACTAACTAGAGGGGCACCTGGGTAGCTCAGTCAGCTAAGTGTCCAACTCTTGGTTTAGGCTTAGGTCATGGTCTCATGGTTTTGTGGGTTCGAGCCTCACATTGGGTTCTGCACTGACAGTGTGGAGCTTGCTTGTCTCTCTGTGCCCCTCCCCCACTTGCGCTGTCTCTGCCGCTCTCAAAATAAATAAACTTAAAAAAAATTAAAATTAACCAGAGTTTAATGGCAAAATACAGTAACAATTGTAACTGTGACTAGGACTTAGAATATGAAAAAGAATATATTTACTAGACTTGAACCTACATAATTTTGAGAATCACCTGGCCCTTGAGCATCTTGCAGAGGTGGAGGTTCTGGTAGCTTTCAATAAGGACTTGATAAATGAATAAATCAACATGTAAATATATATTCTTTTTAGATTTTTCTTTTTTTATTTCAGCACACCTGAAATTATCTTCCTTTCAAAAGAAGTACAAACAAACCTAATTAAAGGATGTTCTTTTTTTTTCATTTATATATATATTTTTTTCTGAATCACTGTTGAATTCTGTATATTACAGTAAAGAAGATTATCTGGAAAATTTTTATTTTAGAAATTAAAAACACACATGCTTCTGGCCACCAGAATGAGGAAAGTGTTTGATAAAAGGGGTAGAGTTTTGTGAACAAAATATATTCATTAAGCACGACTGGGATAGGTTGCTTTGTGCAAGAATACCCTTAGTTGTTGGAACTATACTAATATTTTCCCATGTAACCAGCAGTCTGCATTCTAATGTAATAACTTGAAAAAAGTCACTGATCAGCCTTAAACATGCATGAAACTTAAAATTTAACAAATTTCAATCATTATATTTTAAAATTACTTTATATCTTACAGTCAGGTGAAAAATACAGTTGTTCTAGGTAAATAGATCAATGAAACAGAATAGAGAGCCCAGAAATAGACACACATAAATAGAGCTGACTGATCTTTGACAAAGGAGCAAAGGAAATACAATGGAGCAGACAGTCTTTTCAACAAATGGTGCTGGAACATCCACACACGCAAAACTGAATCTAGACACAGACTTTATGCCCTTCACAGAAATTAACTCAAAATGGATCACAGAACTAAATGTAAAATGCAAAACTATAAAACCCCTAGAAGATAAAATAGCAGAAACCTAGATGACCCAAGGTTTGGTGATGACTTTTTAGATGAAACACTAAAAGCTTGATCCATGAAAGAATGGATTGATAAATAGGCTGGATTTCATTAAAATTAAAAACTTCTGTGAAAGAGTGTCAAAAGATGGAGAAGATAAGCCATACTCTGGAAGAAAATATTTGCAAAAGATATATTTGATAAAGAACTGTTATCCAAAATATAAAAAGAACTCTTGAAACTCCACAATAAGAGGGGCACCTGGGTGGCCTAGTCAGTTAAGCATCTGATCCTTGATTTGGGCTTAGGTCATGATCTCAACGTTCGTGAGATTGAGCCCCACATTGGGCTCTGTGCTGACAGTGTGGAGCCTGCTTGTGATTCTCATTCTCTCTCTGCCCCTCCCCCCCCATGCTCTCTCAAAATAAATAAGTAATCTTTTTTTAGAGTTATATAAATATGTAATAAAACCCTAAAGAAGTGTATTAAGAATGAAAAATCTAAATTTTTATGAGTAATTACCCCTGGATAAGGAGGTGGATAATCCAACCAGAAAAGTACTTCAAATAGGTTACAAATGTATACTTAATATTTTAGTATTTAATAGGATATAGAAGAAATTTCTATCATTTTATAATTTCTCTCTAAAATATTTTATAAAAACAATGTTTCCATGGGCTTTAATTCTGATTTTTAAAATGATTCAGATTAATTTACAAATTGTGGGAAAAGTAGTTAAGTCCAGAAAGAAATATGTAATTAAGATGCAATCCTAACATTCATTTTTTAATTTTATTTTTTAATGTTTATTCATTGTGTTTTTGAGAGAGAGAGAGACAGAGTGCAAGTAGGGGAAGGACAGAGAGAGGGAGACACAGAATCCAAAGCAGGCTCCAGGCTCTGAGCTTCAGATTCTGTGTGTGTCTCTCTCTCTCTGCCCTTCCCCGACAGGCACTAATCTTATTTTTTTTTTTTTTTTTAGCACTCATCTATTTTTGCGAGAGAGAGAGAGAGAGAGAGAGAGAGAGAGAGACAGAGAGAGAGAGACAGAGTGAGAGTGGGGAGGGGCAGAGAGATAGGGAGACACAGAATCCGAAGTAGGCTCCAGGCTCTGAGCTGTCAGCACAGAGCTCGGTGCGGGGCTCAAACCCATGAACCATGAGATTGTGACCTGAGCCAAAGTCAAATGCTTAACTGACTGAGCCACCCATGCACCCCAATAAATAATCTTAAAAAAAAACCCCACAAAACTCCACAATAAGAAAACAACCTCCAAAATGGACCAAAGACCTTAACAGACACCTTACCAAAGAAGATATACAGGTGGCAAATATGAAAAGATGCTCCACTTTATATGTCATCAAGGTAATGAGATTAAAACAAGATAGCACTACACACCCATTAGAATGGCGAAATCTGGAACACTGACAACGCCAGGTGACAGAAACTCTCATTCACTGCTGGTGAGAATGAAAAATGGTACAGCCACTTTGGAAGATAGTTTGGTGGTTTCTTCAAAACTAAACATATTCTTACCATACATAAAATCCAGTAATCATGTTCCTTGGTATCTATCCAAAGGAGCTGAAAATTTATGTCCATACAAAAACCTGCACATGGATGTTTGTAGCAGCTTTATTCATAATTACCAATACCTGGAAGCAATCAAAGTTCAGTAGCGGATGAATAAATAAACTGTTACATCCAGACAATGGAATACAATTGGGTACCAAAGACAAATGAAGTATCATGCCATGAAAAGACGTGGAGGAATCTTAAATACATATTACTAAATGAAAGAAGCCAACCTAAAAGGCTATGCATTGTATTATTCCAATGACATCACATGCTTGAAAAGGCAAAACTATGGAGACAGTGAAAAGATCCCTGGTTGTCAGTGATTGGGAGTTGGGGAGGGATGAACAGGCAGAACACAGAGGACTTTAGATTAGTGAAAACACTCCCTATGATACTGTAAGGATGGGTATATGTCATTATACATTTGTCCAAACCCAAAGAATGTACAACAGCAAGAGTGAACCCCAAGGTAAACAATGGACTTTGGGTGATCATGATGTGTCAGTATTGGTTCATGAGTTATAACAAGTATAACATTCTAGTTGGGGATATTGAGAATGGGGAAGGTGGATATAGGAAATCTCTATATATTCCTCTTAATTTTGCTGTGAACTTAAAACTTCTCTAAAAAAGTCTTTAAAAAAACACATTATAATTTTATTCCCATTCTCACCCCCATGTTCTGGTTTTATGCTCCCTATTACCACAGTCAATATTTTTACTATGACAATAAAAGTATTGCTTTTTCTTAAAAAGAGTAATTGTTCTATGTTACTCTATATTATAGCACATCTAAAAATATATTCTTCAAGTGTCTTATGACTAGTACATATGATTTTCTTACATCAAATTGGTGGTATAAAAAGGTGAGAATGTCCTGCAATTTTTGCTTGTGATTAGATGTTTATCCCCATGAATTCTTCTAAAGTCAGAGAAGAATGCAGCACAGTCATTCTCAAATCTGATCTGATATCTCACACAAATATACTGTTTCATGTGACATACTGTGCGTTTGATCAATACTGTGTTTACCATGTGATGTATGTAAGTGGCTTACATATGCTAATACATTTAGTTCTCAGAATGACCTTATTGGGAAGACACTATTACAATTCTCTTCCTCTCTATTTTAAAGATGAAAAAAGGGAGCACAGAAAAGTTAAGTAAATGTTCCAGGATCAGGAAACTACCAAGAGCAGTGCTCAGAATGTTAAACTGAGGTAGTCTAGAACCTGAGTGGGGGCTTAATCTATATAGTGACCTTCACCCTAGGACTCAGTGACAACCACTGGAGGTGGGTGGACTTCTGTATTGTTAACCAGCTCTGTAGTTGATTCTGATGTGCGTTTCTGAGTCAAATAAACTAGTGTTTGAATTCTGACTTTTTTACTGGCTGTATGTAGTTAGGGAAGTTATTTAATCTTTTTGTCTCAGTTTCTTTACAAATGAAATGGGGAGATATTTACTTCAGAGTTCTGGGTGAATTAAATGAGTTATCATATGTGAAGCACTGGTACAGAGTACATTTTTAATAAAGAAGAGGTATTATTATTCTGGAGAGTTTACCAGATCTGTTTATGCTCAAGTAACACTCTTTGAGAAACATTCTTTGGCGGGTATAGGGTGGTTATTATATCTATAGCTTTTTGTTTGGAGCCTACTTTCAAATTATGCTTTCTCATTAATTCAAGAATAAATACATGTATATGTTACATATATTTGTTATGACTTCCAAGGAGCACTTTGACATGTTTCAGAAAAGCTCTTAAAGCTGTATCTCACAGAAATATATTGCTTAATGTGACACATTGGGTAATAGGGGAAATGGCTCCATGCCAGAGAGTGTCCTGGCTCTCTCTGGGTCTCTTTATGAATGGGAAGTAGCTGCTTAGTCTGTGGGCAAGTCCTTGGTCATAAGAGATGAAAATCCGAACAGGATCACCTTGTTTGGGCCTGCCGCCTGTCCGGAAAGACTCCGAAGAGCACTAACTGATGTAAGGAGATAATATACCACCTTTCCCCAGTTCAGCTAAAGACACTCATTACTTTAAGAATGATGGGATTATTATAAAAGAGAAACTATTTAATTTTTGTCTTCTAAATTTAGCTCTTGTGGCCCAATTCAGAGAAATGCTTGTGAAAGGCCAGTCTTCTGATGTGCAAGATCCAGGCTGTTTGAGAGGAAAAAAAGCATTTCAGAAATCCAGACGTTAAGTCCTGAGGGAACAGTGCACAAAGTTAATCAATACACAGTAGAAATTAAGAGGAAAGTTGACCAGTCAGAAGTCCCCAACCTGGGAATGGGGAAACCCAGAGAATAAAGAGAGAAAGGAGCCTGGGGAGGAGGCCAGTGGGCTCCATGCTTGGAGAGTCTTCACTGTAGGAGAAGGTCTGATGGAATACCCAGTCTCTGCTGAATTGAGCACCTTCCAAGGCCAGAACCATGAGTTGCAGGACATCAACTTAACCAGCAGACTGTCCATCACAAGTTGAGTGATGGCTACTGCTGAGGTTCTGTTTTAGCTCACCCATAATGTCTATGAAGGCTCCCTACAGACATGGCCTTCGACCCTCCAGCAGGAGTAATGCTGTGTGTGCCTTGACACTTCACTTGGCCCATCTGAAATGACTTGTGTGGCTGATCTTCCACTTTGACAGCACAGGACACTCATAGCCCCTTATGATGAAAAGAGTAGGGTCTTGGATTTATCACCTTGAGTGTTATGCAAAATGAAAGGCCTTCCCAACATCTAGACCTAAGCAGCTGAACAGAAAGAGCTTTATTTTTCCCCATTTTGGAAAATAGCCAAACATACTGCAAGTTTTTGAATGTACAAATTATAACCATCATGCCCTGTGAAGAGCAAACATGATGTACTTTGTAAGAATAATTTATATCCTGTTTTTCACAGTAAAGTTAGTCACCTTGTTCGTTTATGAGTAAATAGTAGGAAAACCGTTGAATGGCAGAGACTATGTTTAATAAAAGGCAGCTAACTCTTAAGTGAGAGGAAAAGCAAAGGTAATAAAGGGTACATTATTTGATTTTCCATTGTAGAAGTCAGTCTGTGCAAAATTCTGCTTGCAAAGAGATCATCCTTCCTACTTAACTTGTAGGAGATCATTTAGAAGGTTTGCTGGACTTGGCCGCATGGATCCTTCAGCTCCCAAGTACTTTCAGAGGTATTGTTCCATTTATTCCTTTTTATACCCTCATGAGGAAGAAAGCAGATATTTATAAATCCTACTTTACAAAGGCCGAAGTAGTGTTTGTATGGTGGGGAAACTGAGGAACAAAGGAACTAAATGACCTTGGCAGAAACTATTGCCACGGATCCCTTTTGACACCAAAAGGGTGGTATTTATAATCATTTGATAAATGCATGTGTGAAGAATGTAGATTGTTCTGAAATGAATGGTTTCAAAGTATCTGGGAATGTTGCCGAATCTGAATTTCTCCAGGAAATTGAATATACTATTCTCATGCAATTTAGGAACTTTGGAAGGAGAACAGCAGCTTTGATTTGATTTGATTTGATTTTTTTTAAGTTTGTTTGATTATTTATTTATTTATTTATTTATTGAGAGAGAATGAGAGTGTGGGCAGGGAAGGGATGCAGAGAGAGAGGTAGGGAGAGAGAAAATCCCAAGCAGGTTACATGCTGCCAGTGCAGAGCCCAATGTGGGGCTCAATCCCATGAACCATGAAATCATGAGCTGAGCTGAAATCAAGAGTGGAACACTTAAGTGACTAAGCCACCTAGGTGCCCTAGCAGCTTTGATTTTATAATAAAACTTAGTTACTCATTTTTCTTGAAGGGGACTTCAATTGGAATTTAAAGGACTCTTTTGCCCAAGTCAAAGGTGTTATGGTAAATAATTCTTACCTATCACTTCCCAGCAATAGTTACTGCTTCAGTCCTTTATGTCTTTAGAACTTTTTATCATCACCTTCCTTGGCATAGACATGTAGGATTTAAGTAACTTTATAGTTGTTCTGATTTGCTGATGCTGGATAGTTGAAAGAGTCTTGGCACCAAAAGGCAATGAAAGCCAGGATCCATCTGCAGACCATTACATACTCTGTCATGTGATGAATGAAGAAGGTAGGACATTGATCAGGACAAACATCTCTGATTTGGGAAGGAACATTGCATTAGCAGATATATTCCTTCAATAATAGCCCTGAAGTTTGATGGTTGTGAGTAACTATGGTGATGTGGGTGGAGGTAAATGGCAGACTAAAAAATGTTTTAATGGCTGATGTGGCTTTCATGACATATAAACCTAAGTAAAAAAAGGTACCCTTTGAGTCTCACACAACTGTATGAAATAAGTAGGGAAGTTATTATCTCTATTTTATGGATGAAGAAATTGTGGCTCAGTATGACTTGCCCAATGTCATACAGCTGACTATCCATATTTCTCCCTGTTGAAGAAAGTATAACATTGGACTCAGTGTGAGGATTCTCCAAGAGAAAGCTGAAGGTTTTGGTAGTACTTTTCTGTAACTCAGTTTGTTGCATGGTTATGGGGGAGGCAATACCATTTTATTAAAGGGTTTCTTTAATTGATGAGGCAATGGGAGTCTCCAGTGATATTTTGGATTATGAGTTAAGTGGGAAGGAACCTCAAACTCAAGGTTAAAGCCCAGTGGTAATCTAACATTAATAGTAAGTGGCCTGGGTAGGAGACATCAGCTGGTGTATTTTAACATTGATGTAAACACCTGGACCAGACATACTGAATCAGCTGAGGTCCAAGAGAAATGGGGCACACTGACCTCTACAATCTCTGAGAATTGGGAGAATAATGGACTCAGCAGGATTTCAGGTAAAATTAAGAAGAGGAAGTTCTCAGGTCTCAGGGCTATTTTCACATCCCTCACCTTGCCAGCCTGCCAAAATATTTCCTTTGTAAATTCCTGAAATTATTTCAGCAGCATTTGTCATTATAGTGACTCCCCTTGATTTAAAAAAAATTTTTAATGTTTATTTATTTTTGAGAGAGAGACAGAGCATGAGTGGGGGAGGGGCAGAGAGAGAGAGAGGGAGACACAGAATCCGAAGCAGGCTGTGCTGACAGCTCAGAGCCCTAGGAACTCAGGAGCCCTGAGATCATGACCTGAGTTGAAGTCTGATGCTTAACTGACTGAGCCACCCAGGGTCCCTCCCCTTGAATTTAGGAGAGGCTCTAGACCTGGAGTTGACAAACATCATGCCTGTGGGCCAAATTTAGCCCACTGCCTATTATTGTAAATGCAGTTTTATTGGAACACAGCCACTCCCCTTTGTTTAAATACTGTCTATGGTTGCTTTCATACTAGGAAGGCAACATTGAGTATCTGCAGTAGAGACCATATGGCAGAAAAATAAAAAAATACTTTCTGGCTCTGTACAGAAAAATTTGCTGATCTTTGTCCTGTACTGTTAATGGCAAAATGCTTTAATCTCAGTGCTTGCTCTGATTACTTAGGAGTGGTTGCCTGAACTACTTTTTTGAAACTCTGAAACCGTGTCTCTGGCCAGTGAGAACGAGTGCTCCATCAGTTAGTAGTATCTGCTGTAGACACAGAAGCTAGGATTGATGGCGGTTATGCTAAGTGTTTACCATTCATTCCTTACTGTAGGCTTTCATTTCCTCATGCTGCTGTGAGACCGCCCTAAGCCAAGACATTCCCTGATGACTTGAGGGCTGTCTTTAATAAAAGGTGGAGCAGGTGACTTCTAATGTAAGGCAAATCCCACACCTTTCCAAATAAATTAACTAAGATAACTAGTCACGTATATGATTTGAACACCACAAACTTGGCTCTGTGATTTACAAATGCTCCCTTATTTGTTTCTACAAATCTGAAAGGGAGACATTTGTCTTATTTCATGGCTGAGGAAATTAACTTACAGGGAAATTCAGGTTCTTATTGCATTGAATGCAAATATGGTTCCAAAACCAGTAATTTCTTGTCTGTTGGGTTAAGTTAAATTTGAGAGGAATCACAATGTCATTATCAGTCCTTCCCACTACATAAAATTCAACAATTAGAAATTAAAACTGTATATCTAAGAGAAATATCTCTGGGGGGGGCTTAACCTATTGGGCATTCATACTTCAATGTGTAATACCTTAATATGACCACTATTATCTCATAAAAAAGGAGCTCTAGTTTTGAACATTGTATACATATAATAGAAAGTTGTTTAGTGGTGTTTTTTGCTTGCTTGTTTGTTTTAGCAAAGAAAGTTAGAAAAGTAATGTTAGAGCATGAGGTCTTTTTAGGGGAAACCAGGATATTCAGAGATCTAATGTTAATAAAGGAGAATATTTGAATCATACCTGTGGTCCAATAGGTAGATATGAGATTAATTATTTCTGGCTAGTGTTTTACTCAATGTTGTTTTGATTGCAACTGGCAGAAACTTCAGAGATAATTTATGTTGAGGGATATTTTGTTCAAAAAAATGTATTTTTTCTCATAGAATTTAAGGGCAGAAAAGTGTAGCTGTCTTCAAAAGGAACCTGACCTAACTGGAAATTCTTTCTTTCTTTCTCTCTGTTACACACCCCACAACTGTCTGCTTCATTCTGTTTCTCTATTTCTCTGTTTGTATTGGAAAAATTAAATACCCAGCTAAGCAGCATTACCTTCTAGACTTTATCACAGATCTAGCATGGGAAATTAGATGCTAGGTCAGGACCTTATTCTTAAAACATGATCAAAAATGAGAAAGGCCAGCAACTTACTTAAAGCAAAGTTTTAAATAGTCCTATATTCCTCTAAAGAGATTTTTGATGTTTTCCCTGACTATAGATACTCTCATGCCAAGATCTAATAAGTCCTGATGCTAATGACATTTACTGAGAATCCAATAATGTCTGCAGAGAGCTTTGAACAAGGTTTTTTTTTTTTATGTTTATTTATTTTAAGAGAGAGAGAGAGAGAGAGAGAGAGAGAGAGAGAGAGATTGCGAGCCTGATGGACTCCATCCACCATATGATCCAGCAATTCTACTTTTGGGTATTTATCCAAGAAAAGGATACTTTCCAAAGAAAAGGATAAATACCCAGAAGTAGAATTGCTGGATCATATGGTGGTTCTATTTTTAATGTTTTGAGGAAATTCCATCATACTGTTTTCCACAGTGACTGCACCAGTTTGCATTCCCACCAACAGAGCATGAGGGTTCCTTTTTCTCTATAGCCTTGCCAACACTTGCTGTTTCTTGTGCTTTTGATTTTAGCCATTCTTACAGATGTGAGGTGCATTGTAGTTTTGATTTGCATTTCCCTGACGATGAGTGATGTTGAGCATCTTTTCCTGTGTCTGTTGGCCATCTGTATGTCTTCTTTGGAGAAATGTCTATTCATGTCTTCTGCCCATTTTTAATAGGATTATTATTAGTAGTGTTATGGCGTCGAATTATAGAAGTTCTTTATATATTTTGGATACTAACTCTTTATAAGATATATCATTTGCAAATATCTTCTCCCATTCTTTAGTTTGCCTTTTAATTTTGTTTTTTATTTGTTTTGATGTTTTCCCAGTAGTTTATTTTTGCTTTTGTTTCCCTTACCTCAGAAATGTATCTAGAAAAATATTGCTGCAGCTGTGTCAGAGAAATTACTGAGTGTACTCTCTTCTATGATTTTTATGGTTTCAGGTCTCACATTTAGGTCCTTAATCTATTTTGAGTTTATTTTTGTGTATGATGTAAGGAAGTGGTCCAATTTTATTTTTTTGCATGTAGCTGTCCAGTTTTCCCAACATCATTTGTTATAGAGACTGTCTTTTTCCCATTGCATATTCTTGCCTCCTTTGTCAAAGATTAATTGACCATTATAATTGTGGGTTTATTTCTGGGCTCTCTATTCTGTTCCATCAACCTGTGTTTCTGTTTTTGTGCCAGTACCATACTGTTTTGATTACTATAGTTTTATAGTGTATCTTGAAATCTGTGATTGTGATACCTCCAGGTTTTTTCTTTCTTTCTTTTTTCTTTTTCAAGATTGCTTTGGCTATTCAGTGTCCTTTATGTTTCCATACAAATTTTAGGATTGTTTGTTCTAGCTCTGTGAGAAATGCTGTTGGCATTTTGATAAGGATTGCATTCAATATGTAGATTGCTTTTGTTAGTATGGACATTTTAACAATATTGTTTCCCCCAATCCATGAACATGGAATATCTTCCCATTTGTTTGTGTCATATTCAGTTTTTTTCCATCAGTGTTTTATAGTTTTAGAGTACAGGTCTTTCCTTTTTTTGGTTTAGTTTATTCCAAGGTATTTTATTATTTTTGGCACAGTTGTAAATGGGAATCTTTTCTTAATTTCTCTGCTGATGTTTCATTATTAGTGTATAGAAATGCAACAGATTTCTGCATGTTGATTTTGTATCCTGCAACTTTACTGAATTCATTTATCAATTCTGGTAGTTTTTTCATGGAGTCTTTAGGGTTTTCTATATATAGTACATGTCATCTACAAATAGTGAAAGTGTTACTTTTTTCTTATTAATTTGGATGGCTTTTGTTTCTTTTTGTTGCATGATTGCTGTGGACTTCTAGTACTATGTTGAATAAAAGTGGTGAGAGTGGGCATCCTTGTCTTGTTCCTGATCTTAGGGGTAAGATCTCAGTTTTTTCACCATTGAGTATGATGTCAACTGTGTGTTTTTCACATATGGACTTTATTATATTGGGGTATGTTCCTTTTAAAACTACTTTGTGGAGGGTTTTTATCATGGATGGATGTTGTACTTTGTCAAATATCTTTTAAGCATTTTTTTTTTTGCATAGCCTCCTGGCATCTACTAATTCAACCAGTGATCAACCATATCATTGTCATGTTCTCTCCTTTTTCCTTCTCATTCTTTCTATCCTTGAACATTTACATTTATTTTCTTTAAATTTTTTTTTGCATTTATTTATTTTTGAGAGACAGAGCACAAGTGGGGGAGGGGAAGAGAGAGAGAAGGAGACACAGAATCTGAAGCAGGCTCCAGGCTCCAAGCCAGGTTCCAGCACAGAGCCTGTTGCAGGGCTCAGACTCACTAACCATGAGATCATGACCTGAGCTGAAGTTGGACGCTTAACCAACTGAGCCACCCAGCTGCCTCATGAACATTTACATTCCAACAATTACATAAAATATTGAATTCTAGCGAGAATAAATACAAATTATATTTATAGATATTTTAGGTCTGAGGAGGATAAATCACAAGTGGACATAGAAGTTATTTTTAATAACTTTTATTAATGACAATATTTTATTCACAAACACATATACTCTGGTACAAACACATTATAGTTACTAAAATACTCTATAATATCCAAACTGAGGCAGGAAAATGCTGGAGGTGTTTCAGTGTTAGTGATGATGTAGTTGGAAGGGCCCAAGATATCCTGTTCTCAGTGACCTATCATATAAAGTACAAGAAGCTTGTTCAGGGGCTCCTGGGTGGCTCAGTTGGTTGGGCATCTGACTCTTGATTTTGGCTCAGATCATGGGTTCATGGTTTGTGAGATCGAGCCCTGCCTTAGGCCCTGTTCTGGCAGCATGGAGCCTGCTTGGGATCTTTCTCTCCCTCTCTCTCTGCCCCTCCCTACATCATGCTCTCCCTCTCAAAATAAATAAATAAACATTAAAAAAAAGCTTGTTCAAAGTCCTCTGCAGACATTATTGGGTTCTCAGTAAATGTCATAAGAATCAGGACTTATTAGATCTTGGTATGAGAGTATCTATAGTCAGGGGAAACATCAAAAATCAACATTTCATTTAAAACATGTGATATAGAGTAAAAGGACCCTGGGCTTGTCTTGTCCCTCAAACATAGCTAGATCAACATCAAACCATTTTGAACACCTAGGGAATTGATCTGAGGATTAATAGAACATTCTGCATAATTTGAGGGAGGTAATGTGGCAGGTATGTGGTGTGGAGACGTGAATTGGGAGAGAGAAGAGCTCTAGTGCTGCAGAGGGGAGGGAGCCCTTTTCACACAGAAGATAAAGGGGGAGAGAGAGAAGTGCATTGGGTTTGTACAAGAAAACACTCCCCCTGAAAGTAGCTAGAGAGAAAGAGTGAAAACACACACAGGGGACTGTACAACAAAACTGTTCCCCAAAACTATTGATGGGGTAAAAAGGAGAGGGTTTCAATACACCAGTTTTTTATAAACAGCAGAGTAGAGTCTGAAGTTTCAGAGGTCAACCCCTGGTGCTCCAGTGAGGAAGCGGGGTGGAGCCTCAGGAGTGGGCAGTGTGGTCTGAGGATTCCTTGGGTCATACAGGAAGAAGAGGTTTCCCTGCTTGGAGTACATTTGGTACAGGTGATATGATCTCTCCGTGGGCAAAAGACCTGGCAGCCTCCATCAAGCGGCCATGTTCACCCATATAGGAACAGAGACACCAGTTGAGGGCAGCAAACCCTGGCGCTGGCTATGCATTGGGACTTACCATAAACTCTGAGCCACTGCACAGTGGAGTGACCATTTCCTGGGACAAGCTGGCCCTGGCTATAGCACAGTGAGTTCCTCCCCCAGAAGATCACTGTAAGTCCAAACCTTGGGGGTCTTCAAAGTGTGTAGGGTTTTGAAGCATAGCTGCACCTGAGATAAAACACTGGAGAGAGGTGCCACCTGGTAGGCAGATAGCTCAGACACAGACGGGGGAAGGTGGGGAACTGATGGAAGTGGGGGACACAGGAGAGATGACTGATCTCGCATCTGTGATGGCCCGAACTTCCCACTCTACAGAGTATTGAGCAGATGAAGCCATTTTCAACGTTAGCCCACCAACACTGATTGACCCTAGTGAGCTAAACAGCGCCACCAAGTGGAGAATGGAGCCATTACACCAAGCCCCGCCCCTCTGTGCTTTTGAGGCTCATTTCCACTAGGGCAAGTCAGCCTGGGAATCAGAGCAGCAGGCCCCTCCCTCAGAAGATCAGCGCAAACCCCTTCCAGGAGCTTAGTCTACTGACCATAGACTGCTGCAAGGTCTCACCTCTAGGGGAAACTGGATCTAGCTTCATTTGGGTTTTTTGGTTTGTTCATTTGTATTTTCGTTTTTTTTTGTTATTGCTTCTGTTGTTGTTTTTCTTTTATTTTGTTTTCTTTTGTTTCTTGGATACAGAAGGAGGAAAATGTTTATTTTTAAATTCTGTTTCATTAATTTTTAATTTTTTTCTCTCTTTTTTCTCTTTTCTCCTTTTTCTATCAAGCTTCTCTTGAAAAACAGAGAAACACACAACTATGATCTAGCTTCCTTTATTTGATTTAAAAATTAAAAAAAATTTTTGATTTAAAAAAAATAAAAAAAATTTTAATGTTTACTTATTTTTGAGAGAGGGAGAGAGAGACAGTGCGAGTGGGGAATGGTCAGAGAGAAAGAGAGACACAGATTCTGAAGCAGGCCCCAGGCTCTGAGCTGTCAGCACAGAACCCAACGCGGGCCTCAAACCCACAAACTGTGAGATCATGACCTGAGCTGAAGCTGGACACTTAACCAACTGAGCTACCCAAGCACCCCAATATTTTTAAATTTTTGAACTTTTATTCCATTTGATTATTATTATTGTTGTGTTTTTTCCTCCAAAATGACAAGTTGGAGGAATTCACCTCAAAAGAGTAGGAAGAAATGACAGCCAGGGATTTAGTTAATGCAGATATAAGATATCTGAACTAGAATTTTAAACAACAATTGTAAGGATATTAGCTGGGCTTGAAAAAAGCATAGAAGACACCAGAGAATCTCTTCCTGCAGAGATAAAAGAACTAAAATTTAGTCAAGCTGAAATAAAAAATTCTATAACTGAGATGCAAGCTCAAATACAGACCATAAAAAATGAGGATGGACAAGGCAGAGGAGTGAATTAGCAGTATAGAAGATAAAATTATGGAAAATAATGAAGCTGAAAAGAAGAGGGAAACAAAGATCAAGGATAACAATGGAAGAATTAAGGAACTCAGTGATTTATTAAAACATCACATTAGTACAAAGGAATTCCAGAAGATGAAGAGAGAGAAAAAGGGGAAGTAGGTTTATGTGAGCAAATTATAGCTGAAAACTTCCCTAATCTGGGGAAGGACACAGATATCAAAATCCAAGAAGCACAAAGAAATACCATTAAATCCAACAGACGCTGGCCATTGTCAAGACATATCATAGTCAGGTTCACAAATAAACAGACAAGGAAAGAATCCTGGAAGCAGCAAAGGAAAGAAGACTTTAACCTACAAGGGAAGACAAATCAGGTCCACAGTAGATCTGTCCACAGAAACTTGGCAGGCCAGAAAAGAGTGGCAAGATATATTCAACATGCTGAATGGAATATATATGCAGCCATATATGGAATGGAAAACATATGCAGCCAAGAATATTCTGTCCAACAAGGCTGTCATTCAAAATGGAAGGACAGCTGAAGAGTTTCCCAAACAAAAACTAAAGGAGTTTATGACTACTAAATCAGCCCTACTAGAAATTTTAAGGGGGACTCTTTAACTGGAGGAAAAAAAAAAAGACCAAAAGCAACAAATACTAGAAAGGACCAGAGAGCATCAACCAGCAACACCAACTATGCAGGTAAAGGTAACACAATGGTACTAAATTCATACCTTTCAATAATCACTCTGAATGTAAATGGACTAAATGCTCCAATCAAAAGACATAGGGTATCATAATGTATAAAAAAACCCAAGATCTATCTATATGCTGCCTATAAGAGACTCATTTTAGACCTAAAGATACCTGCAGATTGAAAGTGAGGGGATGGAGAACCATCTACCATGCTAATAGATGTCAAAAGAAAGCTGGAATAGCCATAGTTATGTCAGACAAACTAGATTTTAAAACAAAGACCATAACAAGAGATGAAGAAGGCATTACATCATAATTAAGGGGTCTATGCATCAAGAAAACCTAACAATTGTAATTATTTATGGCCCCAACTTGGACCATCCAAATATGTAAATCAATTAATCATAAACATAAACTCATTGATAATAATACAATAATAGTAGGGGATTTCAACACCACACTTACACCAATGGACAGATCACCTAAGCAGAAAATCTACAAGGAAACAGTGGCTTTGAATGAGACACTGGACCAGATGGACTTAGCAGATATATCCAGAACATTTCATCCTAAAGCAGCAGAATTCACATCCTTCTCGAGTGCACACAGAACACTCTCCAGAACAGATCACATACTGGCTCCCAAATGAGCCCTCAACAAGTACAAAAAGATTGAGATCATACCATGCATATTTTCAGATCACAACGCTATGAAACTTATCAACCACACAAAAAAAATTTGTCAAGTCCTCAAATATATGGAGGTTAAAGAACATGCTACTAAAGAATGAATGGGTTAACCAGGAAATGTAAAAAGACATAAAAAAAAATACATGGAAGCCAATGAAAACGAAAACACAACAGTCCAAAACCTTTGGGAATCACAAAGGTAGTCCTAAGAGGGAAGTATATTGCAATTCAGGCCTATCTCAAGAAACAAGAAAGGTCCCAAATGCACAACCTAATCTTACACCTAAAGGAGCTAGAAAAGGAACAGCAAATAAAGCCTAAATCCAGCAGAAGAAGGGAAATATTAAAGATTGGAGCAGAAATAAATTATATAGAATCTAAAAAACCAGTAGAACAGATCAACGAAATAAGAATTGGTCTTTGAAAGAGTTAACAAAATTGATAGCCCCCTAGCCAGACTTATCAAAAAGAAAAGAGAAAGGACCCAAATAGATAAAATCATGAATAAAAAAGGAGAAATCACAACCAACACTACAGAAATACAAACAATTATAAGAGAATACTATGAAAAATTATGTGCCAACAAACTGGGCAATCTGGAAGAAATGCACAAATTCCTAGAAACTCACGCACTACCAAAACTGAAATAGGAAGAAATAAAAAATTTGGACAGACCCATAACCAGCAAAGAAATTGATTCAGTAATCAAAAATCTCCCAACAAACAAGAGTTTTGGCCCAGATGGCATCCCAGTGGAATTCTACCAGACATTTAAAGAAGAATTAATACCTTTTCTTCTCAAACTGTTCCAAAAAAACAGATATAGAAGGAAAATTACCAAACTTATTCTACGAAGCCAGCATTACCTTGATTCTAAAACCAGACAAAGACCCCACTAAAAAGGAGAATTACAGGCCAATAGCCCTGATGAACATGGATTGCAAAAATTCTCAACAAGATATTAGCAAATCAAATTTGACAGTACATTAAAAGAATTATTCACTATGATCAAGTGGGATTTATTCCTGGGCTTCAGGGCTGGTTCAGTATTTGCAAATTAATCAATGTGATATACTACATTAATAAAGGAAAGGATAAGAACCATATGATCCTGGGGTGCCTGGGTGGCTCAGTCTGTTAAGCATCTGACTCTTGGTTTAGGTTCAGGTTAGATTTCACAATTCATGAGATTGAGCCCCACATTGGACTCTGCACTGTCAGCAGAAAGCATGTATGGGATTCTCTCCCTCTTTCTCTGCCCCTCCACCACTTGTTTTTTCTCTCTCAAAATAAATAAACTTAAAAAAAAATGAATCTCTCTCTAAAAAAAAGAAGAACCATATGATCCTGTCAATAGATGCAGAAAAAGCATTTGACAAAATACAGCATCTATTCTTTTTTTTTAATGTTTATTTATTTTTGAGAGAGACAGAGAGTGCGCACAAGCAGGGGAGGGGCAGAGAGAGAGGGAGACACAGAATCTGAAGCAGGCTCCAGACTCTGAGCTGTCAGCACAGAGCCCGACGCGGGGCTTGAACTCATGAGCTGTGAGATCATGACCAGAGCTGAAGTCGGACGCCTAATCAACTGAGCCACCCAGGCGCCCCCAGCATCTATTCTTGATAAAAACCCTCAACAAAGTAGGAAGAGGTGTAACATACCTCAACATCATAAAGGGCATATATGAAAGGCCCACAGCTAATATCATCCTCAAGGGGGAAAAACTGAGAGCCTTCCCCCAGTCAGGAACAAGACAAGGATGTCCATTCTCACCATTACAATTAAACACAGTACTGGAAATCTTAGCCTCAGCAATCAGACAACAAAAATAAAGGCATCCAGATTGGCAAGAAAGAAGTCAAACCTTCACTATTTGCAGATGACATGATACTTTATGTAGAAACCCAAAAGACTCATGAAAAAATTGCTAGAACTAGTACATGAATTCAGCAAAGTCGCAGCATATAAAATCAACATGCAGAGATCTGTTGTATTTCTATACACCAATAATGAAGCAGCAGGAAAAGAAATAAAAGAATTGATCCCATTTGCAACTGCATCAAAAACAGTAAGATACCTAGGAATAAACCTAACTAAAGAGGTAAAAGATCTGTACTCTGAAAACTGTAGAACACTTATGAAAGAAATTGAAGAGGACACAAAGAAATGGAAAAGCATTCTATGCTCATGGATTGGAAGAACGAAAATTGTTAAAATGTATATACTACCCAAAGCAATCTACACATTTAATGCAATCCCTATCAAAATATCACCAGCATTTTTTGCAGAGCTAGAACAAACAATCCCCAAATGTGTATGGAACCACAAGAGACCCCAAATAGCCAAAATAATCCTGAAAAAGAAAAATAAATCTGGAGGCATCATGATTCCGATGTTCAAGCTATATTACAAAGTCGTAGTCATCAAGATAGTATGGTACTGACCCCAAAACAGACACATATATCACTGGAACAGAATAGAAAATCCAGAAATGAACCCACAACTATATGGTCAACTAATTTTCAACAAAGCAGGAAGAATATCCAATGGAAAAAAGACAGTCTCTTCAACAAATGTTGTTGGGAAAACAGGACGGTGACATGCAGAAGAATGAAACCAGGGGGCGCCTGGGTGGCTCAGTCGGTTAAGCGTCCGACTTCAGCTCAGGTCACGATCTCGCGGTCCGGGAGTTCGAGCCCCGCGTCGGGCATCTGGGCTGATGGCTCAGAGCCTGGAGCCTGCTTCCGATTCTGTGTCTCCCTCACTCTCTGCCCCTCCCCCGTTCATGCTCTGTCTCTCTCTGTTTCAAAAATAAATAAAACTTAAAAAAAAAAAATTTAAAAAAGAAGAATGAAACCAGATCACGTTCTTACACCATACACAAAAACAAATTCAAAATGTATGAAAGACCTAAATGTGAGACAGGAAACCATCAAAATTCTAGAGGAGAACACAGGCAGAAACCTCTTTGACCTGGCCAGACCCACTTCTTATTAGTCAAGTCGCCAAACGCCAGGGAAGCAAAAGCAAACAGGAACCATTAGGACTTAATTGAGATAAAAAGCTTCTGCACAGCAAAGGAAACAATCAACAAAACTAAAAAAGCAGTCTATGGAATGGGAGAAAATAATTTGCAAATGGAACATCTGATTTTTTAGAATCCAAAATCTATAAAGAACTTACTAAGCTCAACACCCAAAACACAAATAACCCATTTAAGAAATGGGCAGAGGGTGTCTTGGTGGCTCAGTTGGTTAAGTGTCCAACTCGATCTCAGCTCAGGTCATGATCTCATG
Organism: Panthera uncia; assembly: GCF_023721935.1. NCBI lineage: Eukaryota > Metazoa > Chordata > Mammalia > Carnivora > Felidae > Panthera > Panthera uncia. Next base: position 61,234,931 of record NC_064807.1, read on the forward strand.
GTTTGGAGTTCGAGCCCCACATATAAAGTTTCATGATAATTATTTCTAAAAGTAATTATAGACTGTTTAACTGATGAGTTCTCTAATATGTTGTTGTATAAATGGAAATTAGTACCTGTTTATCATAAATTAAATTTATTTCTGAAGAATACTTGACTATATTATTGATTTTTGCAAAATTTCAAGTAAAAAGGAGAGAATCGTTAAATAAAACCAAATATACAATATGACCAAATTTTGCAAAACATACATATGGGTGGATGTATACATAAAAAAGTTAAAAATATTAATTAAACAACAATTATTTCTGGATATTAAGATTATGATTATTTTTCTCTTGTCATAATCTTTTGTACTTTCTAATTATTTAAATCTTTATCAAAATTCTTTGGTGTCCAGGAAAGTCATTCAGTAACAAATAACAAAAAATAAAAATGGATAAGAATAAGGATTTTGCAACAGTAATCACTTTATTTGTTGGCTCTAATGAGTATTCCTTGTGTACGTGGTGAAATTTAAGAGGAAATAGAGGAATCATAAGTTTTTATTGCTAATTTTCATAACTGTAACACTCCAGCTAAGCAAGTTTATAATCACAAATCCTAGTAAAAACTGAGTAAAGATTTACAAATCTCTTTCTAATTAAAGACAATTTCTCACATTTTTTTGACAGAATGGGGTTACACTACATTTTAAAAAGCATATTATAAATGAATTCATATTTTAAATAATCCATTTACTATCAATTTCACAATGTTCTGAGAAGAAATCAATGCAGTATCTTTCAGTTTTGATGCTATCAAACAGTACAACAGCAGCTCTTTCAGGATTACCCTCCCCACTTTATCAGAGTATGCAAATTATTGAAGTCTTGCTCCTGAGTCAGTGATATTTCTTTCTGAAACACATACAGAAAAATCTTTAATTCTAGTGAGCTAATCTTCCTCTGTAGTCTGTTCTTCTGCTGTTTTATGAGGAACTGTATTCTCAGAGTTGAGTCTTTTTCATTGGCACTAAGAATATATGTTTTCAATTATCCTCTAGGAAAAAGAAAAAAAAAAAAAAAAAAAAGGAAAGAAATTCCTGACATACCATGGTGCCTGGCCTGAAATTCCCTTGAATACAATTGAAAGTGAAAATCTGAAATTGATTTCTTATGGTATTGCTCTTGTTAGTTTTTTTCTGTTTTTGTTTTTATTTTTTTTTTTAATTTTTTTAACGTTTATTTATTTTTGAGACAGAGAGAGAGCATGAACGGGGGAGGGTCAGAGAGAGGGAGACAGAATATGAAACAGGCTCCAGGTTCTGAGCTGTCAGCACAGAGCCCGACGCAGGGCTCAAACTCACGGACTGCGAGATCATGACCTGAGCTGAAGTCGGCCGCTTAACCGACTGAGCCACCCAGGCGCCCCTGTTTTTTTTTTTAAATGTATGTATGTATGTTTGTTTATTTATATATTGACAGAGAGAGAGACAGAGAGAGAGACAGAGTGAGAAAGAACATGATCAGGGGAGGGGCAGAGAGAGGAGAGACAGAATCCCAAGCAGGCTCCATGCTGTCAGCGCAGAGCCAGAAGCGGGGATCAATATCACAAACCTGAGCTGAAATCAAGATGAAATCAAGATGAAATCAACTGAGCCACCAGGTCATCTGTGTTTTTGTTTTTAACCTTAATGCCTTGGTCTGAGCTTCCTCCAAGTTGCTTGAAAGTTCAGAGAATGGACCTAAAGTACTTGAAGCCGAGAGATGTGCTTGCTGTTATGTCAGACATTTCACAAGGGGAAGGGAGGAGGCATTTACCTTTAAAGCTTAAACTAGCTTTGGGGCGCCTGGGTGGCTCAGTCAGTTAAGCATTCAGCTTCTGCTTTGGTCAGGTCATGATCTCTGGGTTTGTGAGTTCTAGCCCCACATCGGGCTCTTTACTGTCAGCAAGGAGCCTGCTTTGGATCCTCTGTCCCCTATTCCCCCTATCCCTCTGTCCCTCCCCTGATCTCTCTCTCTCCCTCTCAAAAAATAAGTAAACATTAAAAAAAAATAAAACTTAAACTAGCTTTATCATTCCTAGGCTGTTCTGTTTACCCTGGAACACTTGTCATCATATAGAAAAGAAACATTATAGATTTTCTATGTCAATTTTGGAATGAAATGGCAAAGAGTAGCTCTCAGTTTTCATTCTTAAATGGTTTAAAAAATGAGAAGAACTTAAACAGGGCTTCAAAATGTACTAAGTTCTTCTACATCTTCTATCTGTTCATCTTCTTAATAAACAAGTGAAGTAGGTAAGGTTGTATCATTACCATCAGTCCCATTTTATGGAAGAGGAGAGGTTCAGAGATAGATGCATCGCTCAAGGTCACACATTTGAATCCTACAGGAAACAATTCAAATCAGGTTTTCATTGTTTATTTGTTAGACACCAAAACATCCAAATGTAATTGCACGAAGTAGAAAATGTCCGGTGTGGCTTCTTTTGTAACTTATTAGTAGCTCTTATAAAAGAAGAAGAAATCTTTGACTGTACCAAATCCCTCAATACCAAATCACAAATCAGTAATTTTTAAGAAAAGCTTAATTTATGCCAAGTAATTATGTTGATATCAATTCGCATTTTTGTGACTCATTTTATAAGCCATTTCATCCCTTTGAATATGGAAAGCCTAAGAAGAATATGAAAACATGTAACTGTGTGGAATCAAGGGAATTGCCCAATCCCTGAATAACTGTAGGATTCAGTTCTGCAGAACTACTACTGGGTAGACTCTGATCTTCAATTCACAGTTCCTAAATAGGATCCCCAAACAGGAATATAAATATAAAAAATAAGTTTCAAGGCAATACAAAAAAACTAAGATTCATGGGGAATATAATGCAAGAATATGAGAGAAAGTTCCTCTAAGGCAGAGAGAGCAGATTGAGAAAGAACGTACTTAGGCTTCACCTCTTGAAACAGATCCAATCTGAGAAGTTCAGAAGGAACTTTGTACTTCTTCCAGCTGTCTCCTAAACTAGAGGACCAGCAGTTATCAATCAATCAATCACAAAAGTTACCAGTTGCTCTGATTATAGGTGCTTCTCCATGAGATGACTAAAATACTCTACCTCATTTTTGTATATTTATTCAGAAAAAGTAACTTGATAAATGTAGGAAGTGAAAGACATAAGAACTTTAATTGCAGTAAATGCTCTAAAAGGAATTTTTAAAGAATTATTTCAGTTCAGAATAAGAAACAATGAAACAGTGAGGATAGGGTATTTCAGATGAATAGAGCAAAGATACACTAGAAGATGGAAGAAACTGCTGGAAAATTTGACTTGGAGTGCAAATTATGCATCAATGTGCCATCTAGTTGAGGACAAATCTAATTAGCAGATTTGTTGTTTATCTGAGATGAAGGGTTAAGAGCAAGCAATTTACTATCAAGTCTGGATAGAATTTACCTAGTTGGAAGATAGACAAGAGAGCAAAATAAAACTAAACAAATAAGGGCTGTAATTAATTAATACAAAACAAGGAGAAGAAATTTTATTCTGAAGGGTCAAGGATAAATTTGTCTAAGAAAATAATTAACTATAGGATTAGCAAGAATGTTTCATAAAACCTGACTTCTTTATCAGAAAGCAAGGAAGCATAATCCTTAAGAGACAGAGTACTATAAAGAAAGCTATAAAGAAATCACAAGCTAACTACAAAAAGCAGAACAAAATTTAAAAGAGTATGGATAATAGAGGCAACAAAAATTAAATAACAGTACTAAAAATACACTTCTAGTAATGGTGAACCAGATTGCTTACATCAGTCTTCTTGCTGAGAACAACTAGAAAAGCTAGACAAAAAACAAACAATATTTCTTTGAAGGCACAGGAGAGATACTAACATAGAAAGAATTTTCAGGAAACCAGATGCAGGAAAAGAAGTAAACCTTATATTTGGCACTGCTTTTCTCTCAAAAAAGCTGCTGATCCAGTCAACCTTGAGGTTGAGAAATTGGTTAGAGTTTATGGCAGGCTAACAGGGCCAGTGGTGTGAAAAATGAAGTTCAGAGTCCACCAAAGTGGGGAGGCTCTAGTCCACACACTTGGCTTTCAGTAGGGACCATGAAAGGCTATGATCTAGGAGTAAGAACAAAGCAGAGGGAGAAAGAGCAGCTCTCTATACTGCAGGTCAGCAAACTTCTTTTCAGGGCCAGATGAAAAATATTTTAGAATTTTTCAGGCCTATTGTCTCTGTTGTAACTACTTAACTCTGCTGTTGTAGCATGAGAATAGACACAGACAATAAGTAAACTGAATGGGCATGACTGCGTGTTCCAGTAAAATGTTTTGCATTCACAAAAATAGGACGAGACTCCTGTTCTTCATTAGCATCTCGGATTATGGAGTAGATACTGGTTATAATGCCAGGGTCAAACAGGCAGCCAGAGTGATAGTGGCTTCTTGAGTGGAAGGGGGAGACAAGGAGGGATTCAGGCAACCTCTGTTGTAGTTTTGAATTAGTCTTTGTGTGGAAGGCAGAATAATGCCCCACCCAAAGATGTCCCAGTTCTAATCCCTAGAACCTGTGAATACGTTAGCTTACATAGCAAAGGGGAATTAAGGTTGTTAATGGAATTAAGGTTGCTAACCAGCTCACCTGAACATAAGGAGAGTATCTTGAATGACTCAGGACTGTCCAGTGTAATCACGAGGATCTTTAAAAGAGGAAGCAGACAGGTGGGAGGGTCAGAGTTAGAAAAGGGGATGTGACTAGGGAAGCAGAAATCAGTATTATATGATATAAGAAAGACTTGATGGGCCATTTTGGCTTTGAACATGGAAGGAGGCCATGAGACAAGGAATGCAGGCAGCCTCTAGAAGTTGGAAGATGCAAGAAATTGGATTCTCCCTTAGAGCTTCCAGAAAGGAATATAGCCTTGATTTTATGCATTGAGACCAATTTTGGACTTCTGACCTCCAGATTTATGAAAGATTAAATTTGTGTTGTTTTAAGCCACTAAACTTGTGGCAATTAGTAACAGCAACAATAGGAAACAAATACATTCCTCCTACCTGGGAGTGGGGCTGACAGAGCAGGTGGGGTGAAGGAACTCTGTGCACCAGGATACAGAGGTGTTCAGAGTTGGAGAATGAGGCTGAGGCCAGCCACTCCCTTCCTTTGCAGCTGAGCTTTGCAAACTAACTAGGTATCAGTTCTCTAAGCTCTATACTCTGGGAATTAAGATCAGGAACAGTTACCCAGCTATTCATAATCCTTCATGATTTAATGTTTCTTTAAAATGAGCAAGTTCATAATTAACTCAGTTATTTATTTATCTAGCCCTGGTTATTTCCATCCCTGCTGTTTGTTTGATTAGAGCACAACTGATGAGATTGTGACTTACAAAATTCACAAATGAATCTCTCTGCATGACCTGAAGCTAAATAAGTCTCATTACCTATAAATTCATAAAAGGCAATAGTGGAAGGACTTTACCTTTGCAGGTATAAGATGGTGACGTGAAGGACAAGAGGCAGAAAGATGAAGGTTACCTTGTAAAATTCCTTTAATAATAATTTAAAAAAGGATATTAACATGGGATGCATTATCTTAGCTTTCGACCAAGGCATAAAGATGGAAGATAGAATGTTCTAAAGTGAGCGGTTTTATAGAGCTAAACAACTCACACATATTGTGACTAGACAAGGGTAAGTTTTTTGGAGACTAGAGAGGATTTTGTGAAAATACCTTTGTATAGAGCTAACTAATGCTTAACCCATTCAAGGAAGGTGGAGAACATGGGAGGAGTGTATCTCCTTCAGCTCAGGTCCAGTGAAGGAGAAGGTTCTCTCCTTCATTTGGCAGGCACTGTGGACTGATGCCTGACCATGCCTGAGAATACCAAAGAGGGAGATGCTATCTGAAGCTGCTCATGGAAGCAGAGACAGGCTGCATCTGGAGAACGATGCATCTCTGTCCAACAGTAGGCCAAAGGTACCTCGATCCTGAGCAACAAGCATGGAATTCATGTCCATCATAAGAATGTTGGCCTGGGGTCATTTAAAATTATATTCTGCTCAAAAGGGTATCTGCCAGAGTGCAAAGGGAATTTCAGTGGAGAAATTGATGGTGAACCTTTGGGTACTGAAATTGAAGAATATTTGTGATGGCCTGCTGAAGGAGTATCCCTACCAGGTCAGAAGAATTGTGGCCAGGAAAATGCAACAGGAAGTCATCATAGAGCATAAAAGGACCCCAAGAGCTGGAGTTATTTATTTATTTATTTATTTATTTATTATTTTTAATATGAAATGTATTGTCAAATTGGTTTCCATAGAACACCCAGTGCTCATCCCAACAGGTGCCCTCCTCAATGCACATCACCCACTTTTCCTTCCCTCCCACCCTCCATCAACCCTCAGTTTATTCTCAGTTTTTAAGAGTCTCTTATGGTTTACCTCACTCCCTCTAACTTTTTTTCCCCTTTCCCTCCCCCATGGTCTTCTGTTAAGTTTCTCAGTATCCACATAAGAGTGAAAACGTATGTTATCTGTCTTTCACTGTATGGCTTATTTCACTTAGCATCACACTCTCCAGTTCCATCCACGTTGCTACAAAGGGCCATATTTCATTCTTTCTCATTGCCACGTAGTATTCCATTGTGTATATAAACCACAGTTTCTTTATCCATTCATCAGTTGATGGCCATTTAGGCTCTTTCCATAATTTGGCTATTGTTGAGAGTGCCGCTATAAACATTGGGGTACAAGTGCCCCTAGGCATCAGCACTCCTGTATCCCTTGGGTAAATTCCTAGCAGTGCTATTGCTGGGTCATAGGGTAGATCTATTTTTAATTTTTTGAGGAACCTGCACACTGATTTCCAGAGCGGCTGCACCAGTTTGCATTCCCACCAACAGTGCAAGAGGGTTCCCGTTTCTCCACATCCTCACCAGCATCTATAGTCTCCTAATTTGTTCATTTTGGCCACTCTGACTGGCGTGGGGTAGTATCTGGGTGTGGTTTTGATTTGTATTTCCCTGATGAGGGGCGACGTTGAGCATCTTTTCATGTGCCTGTTGGCCATCTGGATGTCTTCTTTAGAGAAGTGTCTATTCATGTTTTCTGCCCATTTCTTCACTGGATTATTTGTTTTTCGGGTGTGGAGTTTGGTGAGTTTTTTATAGATTTTGGATACTAGCCCTTTGTCTGATATGTCATTGCAAATATCTTTTCCCATTCCTGACGGAATGGAGTCATTTTTAAACATCTGCCAGCTCTGAGAGAGATTTTGTATCAGCAGTTAAGTGAGAGCTTCACTACCTTCCTCCTCCCCAGCCCCAGACTGCTTCTCTTTCCTCTCTCTGCTCTGAACTCAGAAGGCCAGGAAAAGGAATAGTGGCTGCTCTTTAAGTCTGCTGAGTCTTCAGAGTGACTGTTAGTGACATATGGTTCCTTTCCTGAGTAATGTAAGTGAGTTGGGGCACCCGGGTGGCTCAGTCTTTTAAATGTCTGACTTCGGCTCAGGTCATGATCTCACAGTTTGTGGGTTCGAGCCCCGCATCGGGCTCTGTGCTGACAGCTCAGAGCCTGGAGCCTGTTTCAGATTCTGTGTCTCCCTCTCTCTCTGTTCCTACCCCGCTCATGCTCTGTCCCTCTCTCTCCTTCAAAAATAAATAAAAACATTAAAAAAAATTTTTTTTAAAAAGTGAGAGACTATGGCTACTGGCCTGAAGTGAGAAGAGGAGAGGTAGAGAGTAAAAGGCTGGGCTGGAGTTGGAGTTACATATTTGAAGGTCATGGAACATAGCCGAATGCATGGCACTGTGCAAAATTCCCCAGGGAAATTTCTCCCTCTTCCCTCAATAGGAATAGGAATATGGAGAATGAATCTGTGGGAAAAACCACCAATTAAATAGTGGGAAGTAGAGTAGGAGTTTGTTTTAAATAGTAAAAATAGCTCTTCACCAAGCTCTTCTTTTGGTCAAAGGCCCCCATTTATGAGATATCTTCCTAACATCAGGGCTTTAGTCTGTGATATAAGAGGTCATGAGTAAAAGGTCACCTAGGAATTAAATCCATAAGCTTGATGTTACCAGTCTGTAGAAGTAATGAAAGGAGCCATTTAGCCAGAGATGTAAAAGGGACTAGAACTACAATGGAATGAATTTAGGATTATTTATTAGTCCTTTGAATCACACTCTTATTTGCTCTTATATGTGAAGAGTAATACTGCCAGTAGTGTCTTCTAGAATGCAAGTAAATGATAATAACTTTAGTAGCAATAACTACAGTTTACTGGGCTACACTTTTCCAAGCCCTGACTTATATTGCACAATATTGTTAATCTTCCCTGGAACAAAGAAGGGAAAATGTATTGACCAAGGACGCGAATTAGGTCATGGCAGAGAATTCTTATTTCCCATGCGTAGCATCAGTGAATGGTTTGTTCCAGCCTATTAATTATTTAAATAGTTATTATCTATGTTTGTCCTTCTTGCTTGAAATGAAAACTGCTGATATAAGCTTATCTGCATAAAATCTTGTAGCAATACAGAGAGTGTGTATAGCATTTTTTTTTTTAGTAGAGAAAAACAAGAAGGATGAATTTTACTATGAGCCAGGCAGCATGCCAGTCATTTTTACATACATTATCTCATTTCATTATGACAAAAGACTTGTCAAATAGGTGTCTTACCTTCCCTTTATAAATGAAAAGACCAAGGTCACTAAGTTAATAAGCAGCAGGGTTCAGGATATAATCCCTGTGTTTGATTCCAGGGCCTAGAATGTGGAATTAGGTCTATATTCTTTCCATAATACCATTCAGAAAGTGCTTTACACATCATATCTCACTTTATTTATTCAAATGCCCATGAAGTAGGAAAAAATTAAATGATACAATCCTGATTTTACAGACTGAGCATTTGTAGAACTGAGCATAAGAACCGGCCTAGGTAATCCAATGAGTCAATGTGTTTAATCTGGAAAGTGTGGTATTTTGAACTATGACTGCCCTGTTGTAGCAGGATGAAAAAAATGCCCTCCCCCTAAAAAAATAAATTCACTTTCTATTTCCCAGAACCTGTGAATATTACCTTATTGGGCAAAAGATTGAATATTACCTTAGGTGACAAAAGATATGGTTAAGTGAAGGATATCGAGAGGCAAGAGTTTATCCTGGATTACCTGGTCCTAAATGTAGTCACACACATTTTTACAAAAGAGAGGCAGAGGGAGATTTGAGACAGAATGTGTGTATGTGGAAGACACATACACACAGAGAGGATGATGTGAAGGTGGACCAGAGAGAAACGCTGCCACAAGCTAAGGAAAGCCGATAGCCACCAGGCACCAGAAGACCCAAGGAGTAGATTCTATCCTGAAGCCTCCAAATGGAGTGTGGCCCCCCTGACACTTTGATTTTGGACTTCTGGTCTACAGAAATGTGAGAGAATAAGTTTCTATTCTTTTAATCTACCAAATTTGTGGTATTTTTTTTTAAGGAAACCATACAAAGGCAATATACCTGTTATTCACTCTTACCTGGGAGGTAATATATTCAATAGGTACTTTTCCTAAGTTCCTGGATGATGTTGGGAGGCAAAATAGTATGGTGATTATATGTTTCTAAAATCATGAAAATATTGGTTTAAATTCAAACTTTATCACTTATGATCTTGGGTAATATATTTAATGCCTCTCAGTATCATTTTCCTTATTTATAAAATTGGGAGGCTGATAATAGCTACCAAGGAGAATTGTTTGAAGAATTAAATGAGATAATGCAATAATAAGGTAAAGTACTTAGCACAACACTTGGCACATGATAAATATCCAGTAAATGTTAACAATAAGAAAAAGAATATGAACCTAAGGGTCATTTTTAAAAATAGAAAAAGTAATAAAATTATCTTGATATGTTATACTTGTAAGATTTATAGGAAAAGGCGGAAAAAGAAAAATGAAAAGGAATGACTCTTTTGAAACCCTATTTAGGTAAGTTTGAGTTTGCTATGAATATAGATGAAAACAATCATAAAATACTAGCAAATTCAATTTAGAAATATTTTTAAAAAGATAATACAGGGGCACCTGGGTGGCTCAGTTGGTTGAGATCCGACTTCGGCTCAGGTCATGATCTCACGGTCCTGGGTTCTAGCCCCGCTTCGGGCTCTGTGCTGACAGCTCGGAGCCTGGAACCTGCTTCTGATTCTGTGTCTCCCTCTCTCTGCCCCTCCCCTGCTCATGCTCTGTCTCTCTCTGTCTCTCAAAAATAAATAAATGTAAAAAAAAAGATAATATACCAGGAGATTGTGGTGCTTATTCTGGGAATGCAAAGTTGGTTTTATATTAAAAATTCAACCAATGTAATATACCTCATGGAAAGAATAAAAGATAAATTAAAAAAGATAAATAAAAAGGTACCTTAAAATTATCACAGTAGATATAGTAGAAAAACTATTTGACAAAATTTAACATTCTCCAGGCTAAAATTCTTAGCAAACTAGGAATAAAAAAATTCTCAAGCTGATAAAGAGTATCTTTTAACATTTTGAAGATAACACTGTACTTAATTGTGAAACATTAAGCCCTTCTTTCTTCTAAAACTGAAACAAGAAAAGGATGTTCACTCTACCCACATCTGTTCAGCATTGTACAAGAGATACTAGCCAGTGCAACAAGGCAATTAAAAGAAATGAATGGCATAGATAAAAATAAATAAATAAAACTGTTCTTTGTAGAAAAAACAACTAACTAAAATTAATAAATTTAGCAAGACTAAAGAATACGATATCAATATGAAATAAGTATGTTTTTATATTTCAGGAGTGAAAAATTAGAGAACTTATATTTCTTGACTTTAAGACTTACCATTACCAGAAAGTAAGAATAATTAAAACAACATGATATTGGTATAAAGAGAGAGTCTAAAAATAACCTTACACGTGAACAGTTCATTGATTTTTTAAAATATTTGTTTATTTTTGAGAGAGCACAGGTGGGGGAGAGGCAGAGAGCAGGGGTGGGGGTGGGGACAGAGGATCCAAAGTAGGCTCTATGCTGACAGGCTGACAGCAGCAAGCCTCATGTGGGGCTTGAACTCACAAACTGCAGATCATTACCTGAGCTGAAGTCGGACACTCAACCACTGAGCCACGCAGGTGCCTCAGTCATTGATGTTTGACCAAGGTGCCAAGTCAATTTAATGGAGATTATTTATTTATTTATTTATTTATTTATTTAAAAGTAAAGCCCAAACTCCTAAATCTTCTAAAATAAAGCACAAGAAAATATCTTTACAATTTCAAAGTAGCCAACATTTTTTGGTAAAAACACAAAAGCACTGATATAAAAAATTTTTGATGAATTTTATTTTGCCTAATCAAAAATTGCTGCTCATTACCAGCAGATTACCATCTGCTCAGTACCAAAGATACCATTAAGGAAATAAAGTACACCAACCACTAATTGGGAAAAAACCCCACAGCATATATGTACAATGAAGGGCTTGTATCATTCATATCCATTAAAATGGCTTAATAAGAAAGACTGACAACTTCAAATGTTGGTGACAATATGGAGCAACAAAAATATTTGCTAGTAAGAATATAAAACAGTACAATTATTTTGGAGAATTGTTTGAAAGTTTATAGTAAAGTTAAACATATATATGTCCTAGGATTCAGCAACTTCATTTGTAGGAATTTATTCAAGAGAAAAGAAAATAAATGCTCACAAAAGACTTGTACAAGATTATTCATAGAAATATATTTTTTAATAGTTCCAAACCAGACACAATCCAACTGCCCATCTAAGAGAATGGACAAACACATTACAGTATATTCATTCAATTGACTAGTATTTAGCAATTAAAAATAACAAACTATAAGACATACAACAATTTAGATAAATCCCCAAATCATCACATTAAGCAAAAGTCACATAAAAGTATATAATGAATGATTCCATTTATATGACATCCAAAAACTGGTGAAACTAATCTGTAGAAGTGTGGTGGGGGGTTGGGGTTGATTTCAGGAATGTCATGAGCATGATGGCAGTATATCTGATTTGGGGTGATGGTTATGTGGGTGTATACATTTGTCATAATATATTGAACCAAACCTTTAATATCTGTGCATTTTTATTTCAATTACACCTAAATAAAAATATAAAAACCAAATATTTACTGGGTGTGGGCTTTTAAAATTTTCACGAAAACACAATGATTCCACGTTGTTATGCTTCCACAGAGAGAAGGGTGAAATATTTAAGAAATACATATTGAAACACACAGATTCTTTTTCCTTCTATAATAGAAACTTAGTGTTTAACATATTGCTATAATGTGAAGGAACCATTCAAAAACAATGTACAAAAATGAAAGTGAGTGTTTTATTTCCCTTAGATGTTGGAATTTTTATTTGCCAGTATTACATTTTCAGCTCTACTGTGAGAGTAGAACAGTTAGGATCACTAAAAGATAGGTTTTTGGGGGCACCTGGGTGGCTCAGTCGGTTAAGCGTCCAACTTTGGCTCAGGTCATGATCTCACAGTTCGTGGGTTTGAGCCCTGCATCAGGCTCTGTGCTGACAGCTCAGAGCCTGGAGCCTGCTTCGGATTCTGTGCCCCCCTGTCTCTTTGCTCCTCCCCTGCTCACACACTGTCTCTCCCTCAAAAATAAATAAAGATTAAAAAAATTAAAAAAAAAGGTTTTTGGGGACCTGCACCATGACACTGGACTAAGCTCAGTCATAGGCATGTATTCCCTACCCAAATCTATAGAATGATTGAAATGAAATATATGTGTAAAAAAATAAATCCACAGAATGCTAACAAACAGGAAAATGTGTCTCTAGACTAGAGATAATTAAATAATAAGAAATATGGCCCTCAATAGATGGAGAAAACACACAAGAGAAGGAAGATTTGTGTGCCTCTGGGGGTACTTCAAACTTAGAAACAATGGGCAAAAGGAATTGGAAGAGTCCTAGGTGATCGGGGAACAGCGTTCAGAGCTACTTAGCAGGTTGGTTCTTGTTCCACTACCAATTTATGTTGAGCAAGGGAAGCAGATGTATTTGTGGGATCAATTAGGAAATGTGGTTAGCTGAGCTAGAGACACAGCATCACCCCCTTAGCTAGGGAAACCCAGAAGAAACACTATTGACACACTGTATCCTGTAGTATAGCCTTCCCCTTCAACATCTTTACAAGAAGCAGGCACTATATACCAAGAGTATCTGCAAATAAATGAATAAAGATGATAAATTATGTAGAAAGCACACAACCAAGAATCACCAAATGTTTGAGAAAAAACAGTACCATAAAAGATAAGCATTAAATTCAACTGAAAGAAGAACTAATACCAAAGAAACAAGAACAATGGAGAAAATACTTTTATGTGTGTGTGTGTATTGTTTCTATATATATATAGAAACTATATATATATACATATATATGTATATATATATATATATACGTGTATATATATATATATATACACACACAGACACACACATATATATATACACATATATATTTTATAAATATATCTATAAATATATGTGTATATATAATATTTTCATAGGTAGACTTATGAAGATAAGCAGTTATTAAAAGGACCCAATTAGAGATTTTAAAAATAAATGACATGGTGAAAATTTAAAAAGTAAAATCAATCAAAAGGGAGAATCACTGGACTAGGAGAATGGATTTAGCTAGAGTGAAGTATAGAACTAAAAGAATTAGCTGAGAAATTCTCCTAGAATTTATTATCAAAAGACAAAAAAAATAGAAAGCATGAGAAAATTAAGTTAAAAGGAATATTATATAGAATTTCTATATACCTAAATGAGACAATAGAATGGAGATCAATTATCAAAAGAAGGATAAGAGAGCATTCTATACAGCTGAACAAAAACAAAATTTTAAGTAGAAAAGTCTCTCAAAGAGACAAGTAATATTAGTATAAAAAAGAACCACACCAAGTTTCAGGACAATAATTAAAAGAAAAGTTTAATTTCATTTAATAGTAGGGAAATGTATTTCCTACAGAGGAATAGCAATTGGATTTTTATCAGACTTTTCTAGATTCCAGAAGCCAGTGGAGTAAGCCTTAAAAATTCTTAGAAAATGTGATTTTGAGATATGAATTGAGATAGTATGGACACTTTTATGCTAATAAATGTAAAACTTCAGTGAAATGAAAATTCACTATAAAAATTCATCTTAGCTAAAATTGACACAGTAAGAAGTAGAAAGTATAAATTGTCTTTTTATTGCTTTCTTTAGGGGTAATGTTTGTTTAGAAATGAATTGTCTGACATTATCTCCTTTATCTGGGCACATAGCAGCTCCAGGAGGCGAGCTATGTGTCCTGTGAAACCAAGTATGGTCCGATACAGTGGAAAATTGAAGGTCCTTTCCTTTACATTTCCTTTTATTATTTTTTTTTTTATTTTTTATTTTTTTATTTTTTAATATATGAAATTTACTGTCAAATTGGTTTCCATACAACACCCAGTGCTCATCCCAAAAGGTGCCCTCCTCAATACCCATCACCCACCCTGCCCTCCCTCCCACCCCCCATCAACCCTCAATTTGTTCTCAGTTTTTAACAGTCTCTTATGCTTTGGCTCTCTCCCACTCTAACCTCTTTTTTTTTTTTTTTTCCTTCCCCTCCCCCATGGGTTTCTGTTATGTTTCTCAGGATCCACATAAGAGTGAAACCATATGGTATCTGTCTTTCTCTGTGTGGCTTATTTCACTTAGCATCACACTCTCCAGTTCCATCCATGTTGCTACAAAAGGCCATATTTCATTTTTTCTCATTGCCACGTAGTATTCCATTGTGTATATAAACCACAATTTCTTTATCCATTCATCAGGTGATGGACATTTAGGCTCTTTCCATAATTTGGCTATTGTTGAGAGTGCCGCTATAAACATTGGGGTACAGGTGCCCCTATGCATCAGTACTCCTGTATCCCTTGGATAAATTCCTAGCAGTGCTATTGCTGGGTCATAGGGTAGGTCTATTTTTAATTTTCTGAGGAACCTCCACACTGCTTTCCAGAGCGGCTGCACCAATTTGCATTCCCACCAACAGTGCAAGAGGGTTCCTGTTTCTCCACATCCTCTCCAGCATCTATAGTCTCCTGATTTCTTCATTTTGGCCACTCTGACTGGCGTGAGGTGATATCTGAGTGTGGTTTTGATTTGTATTTCCCTGATAAGGAGCGACGTTGAACATCTTTTCATGTGCCTGTTGGCCATCCGGATGTCTTCTTTAGAGAAGTGTCTATTCATGTTTTCTGCCCATTTCTTCACTGGGTTATTTGTTTTTCGGGTGTGGAGTTTGATGAGCTCTTTATAGATTTTGGATACTAGCCCTTTGTCCGATGTGTCATTTGCAAATATCTTTTCCCATTCCGTTGGTTGCCTTTTAGTTTTGTTGGTTGTTTCCTTTGCTGTGCAGAAGCTTTTTATCTTCATAAGGTCCCAGTAATTCACTTTTGCTTTTAATTCCCTTGCCTTTGGGGATGTGCCGAGTAAGAGATTGCTACGGCTGAGGTCAGAGAGGTCTTTTCCTGCTTTCTCCTCTAAGGTTTTGATGGTTTCCTGTCTCACATTCAGGTCCTTTATCCATTTTGAGTTTATTTTTGTGAATGGTGTGAGAAAGTGGTCTAGTTTCAACCTTCTGCATGTTGCTGTCCAGTTCTCCCAGCACCATTTGTTAAAGAGACTGTCTTTTTTCCATTGGATGTTCTTTCCTGCTTTGTCAAAGATGAGTTGGCCATACGTTTGTGGGTCTAGTTCTGGGGTTTCTATTCTATTCCATTGGTCTATGTGTCTGTTTTTTATGCCAATACCATGCTGACTTGATGATGACAGCTTTGTAGTAGAGGCTAAAGTCTGGGATTGTGATGCCTCCTGCTTTGGTCTTCTTCTTCAAAATTACTTTGGCTATTCGGGGCCTTTTGTGGTTCCATATGAATTTTAGGATTGCTTGTTCTAGTTTTGAGAAGAATGCTGGTGCAATTTTGATTGGGATTGCATTGAATGTGTAGATAGCTTTGGGTAGTATTGACATTTTGACAATATTTATTCTTCCAATCCATGAGCAGGGAATGTCTTTCCATTTCTTTATATCTTCTTCAATTACCTGCATAAGCTTTCTATAGTTTTCAGCATACAGATCTTTTACGTCTTTGGTTAGATTTATTCCTAGGTATTTTATGCTTCTTGGTGCAATTGTGAATGGGATCAGTTTCTTCATTTGTCTTTCTGTTGCTTCATTGTTAGTGTATAAGAATGCAACTGATTTCTGCACATTGATTTTGTATCCTGCAACTTTGCTGAATTCATGTATCAGTTCTAGCAGACTTTTGGTGGAGTCTATCGGATTTTCCATGTATAATATCATGTCATCTGCAAAAAGCGAAAGCTTGACTTCGTCTTTGCCAATTTTGATGCCTTTGATTTCCTTTTGTTGTCTGATTGCTGATGCTAGAACTTCCAGCACTATATTAAACAACAACGGTGAGAGTGGGCATCCCTGTCGTGTTCCTGATCTCAGGGAAAAAGCTCTCAGTTTTTCCCCGTTGAGGATGATGTTAGCTGTGGGCTTTTCATAAATGGCCTTTATGATCTTTAAGTATGTTCCTTCTATCCCGACTTTCTCAAGGGTTTTTATTAAGAAAGGGTGCTGGATTTTGTCAAAGGCCTTTTCTGCATCGATTGACAGGATCATATGGTTCTCTTTTTTTTTGTTAATGTGATGTATCACGTTGATCGATTTGCGAATGTTGAACCAGCCCTGCATCCCAGGAATGAATCCCACTTGATCATGGTGAATAATTCTTTTTATATGCTGTTGAATTCGATTTGCTAGTATCTTATTAAGAATTTTTGCATCCATATTCATCAGGGATATTGGCCTGTAGTTCTCTTTTTTTACTGGGTCTCTGTCTGGTTTAGGAATCAAAGTAATACTGGCTTCATAGAATGAGTCTGGAAGTTTTCCTTCCCTTTCTATTTCTTGGAATAGCTTGAGAAGGATAGGTATTATCTCTGCTTTAAATGTCTGGTAGAACTCCCCTGGGAAGCCATCTGGTCCTGGACTCTTATTTGTTGGGAGATTTTTGATAACTGATTCAATTTCTTCACTGGTTATGGGTCTGTTCAAGCTTTCTATTTCCTCCTGACTGAGTTTTGGAAGAGTGTGGGTGTTTAGGAATTTGTCCATTTCTTCCAGGTTGTCCAATTTGTTGGCATATAATTTTTCATAGTATTCCCTGATAATTGTTTGTATCTCTGAGGGATTGGTTGTAATCATTCCATTTTCATTCATGATTTTATCTATTTGGGTCATCTCCCTTTTCTTTTTGAGAAGCCTGGCTAGAGGTTTGTCAATTTTGTTTATTTTTTCAAAAAACCAACTCTTGGTTTCGTTGATCTGCTCTACAGTTTTTTTAGATTCTATATTGTTTATTTCTGCTCTGATCTTTATTATTTCTCTTCTTCTGCTGGGTTTAGGCTGCCTTTGCTGTTCTGCTTCTATTTCCTTTAGGTGTGCTGTTAGATTTTGTATTTGGGATTTTTCTTGTTTCTTGAGATAGGCCTGGATTGCAATGTATTTTCCTCTCAGGACTGCCTTCGCTGCATCCCAAAGCGTTTGGATTGTTGTATTTTCATTTTCGTTTGTTTCCATGTATATTTTAATTTCTTCTCTAATTGCCTCGTTGACCCACTCATTCGTTAGTAGGGTGTTCTTTAACCTCCATGCTTTTGGAGGTTTTCCAGACTTTTTCCTGTGGTTGATTTCAAGCTTCATAGCATTGTGGTCTGAAAGTATGCATGGTATAATTTCAATTCTTGTAAACTTATGAAGGGCTGTTTTGTGACCCAGTATATGATCTATCTTGGAGAATGTTCCATGTGCACTCGAGAAGAAAGTATATTCTGTTGCTTTGGGATGCAGAGTTCTAAATATATCTGTCAAGTCCATCTGATCCAATGTATCATTCAGGGCCCTTGTTTCTTTATTGACTGTGTGTCTAGATGATCTATCCATTTCTGTAAGTGGGGTGTTAAAGTCCCCTGCAATGACCACATTCTTATCAATAAGGTTGCTTATGTTTATGAGTAATTGTTTTATATATCTGGGGGCTCGGGTATTTGGCGCATAGACATTTATAATAGTTAGCTCTTCCTGGTGGATAGACCCTGTGATTATTATATAATGCCCTTCTTCATCTCTTGTTACAGCCTTTAAGTTAAAGTCTAGTTTGTCTGATATAAGTATGGCTACTCCAGCTTTCTTTTGGCTTCCAGGAGCATGATAAATAGTTCTCCATCCCCTCACTCTCAATCTAAAGGTGTCCTCAGATCTAAAATGAGTCTCTTGTAGACAGCAAATAGATGGGTCTTGTTTTTTTATCCATTCTGATACCCTATGTCTTTTAGTTGGCGCATTTAATCCATTTACATTCAGTGTTATTATAGAAAGATATGGGTTTAGAGTCATTGTGATGTCTGTATGTTTTATGCTTGTAGTGATGTCTCTGGTACTTTGTCTCACAGGATCCCCCTTAGGATCTCTTGTAGGGCTGGTTTCGTGGTGACAAATTCCTTCAGTTTTTGTTTGTTTGGGAAGACCTTTATCTCTCCTTCTATTCTAACTGACAGACTTGCTGGATAAAGGATTCTCGGCTGCATATTTTTTCTGTTTAGCACACTGTAGATATCGTGCCAAGCCTTTCTGGCCTGCCAAGTTTCAAAGGAGAGATCAGTCACGAGTCTTATAGGTCTCCCTTTATAAGTGAGGGCACGTTTATCCCTTGCTGCTTTCAGAATTTTCTCTTTATCCTTGTATTTTGCCAGTTTCACTATGATATGTCGTGCAGAAGATCGATTCAAGTTACGTCTGAAGGGAGTTCTCTGTGCCTCTTGGATTTCAATGCCTTTTTCCTTCCCCAGTTCAGGGAAGTTCTCAGCTATAATTTGTTCAAGTACCCCTTCAGCACCTTTCCCTCTCTCTTCCTCCTCTGGGATACCAATTATGCGTATATTATTTTTTTTTAGTGTATCACTTAGTTCTCTAATTTTCCCCTCATACTCCTGGATTTTTTTATCTCTCTTTCTTTCAGCTTCCTCTTTCTCCATAACTTTATCTTCTAGTTCACCTATTCTCTCCTCTGCCTCTTCAAGCCGAGCCATCGTGGATTCCATTTTGTTTTGCATTTCGTTTAAAGCGTTTTTCAACTCCTCGTGACTGTTCCTTAGTCCCTCGATCTTTGTGGCAAGAGATTCTCTGCTGTCCTGTATACTGTTTTCAAGCCCAGCGATTAATTTTATGACTATTATTCTAAATTCACTTTCTGTTATATTATTTAAATCCTTTTTGATCAGTTCATTAGCTGTTGTTATTTCCTGGAGATTCGTCTGAGGGGAATTCTTCCGTTTGGTCATTTTGGAGAGTCCCTGGCGTGGTGAGGACCTGCAGTGCACTTCCCCTGTGCTGTGGTGTATAACTGGAGTTAGTGGGCGGGGCCGCAGTCCGACCCGATGTCTGCCCCCAGCCCACTGCTGGGGCCACAGTCAGACTGGTGTGTGCCTTCTCTTCCCCTCTCCTAGGGGCGGGATTCACTGTGGGGTGGCATGTCCCGTCTGGGCTACTTGCACACTGCCAGGCTTGTGTTGCTGGGGATCTGGCGTATTAGCTGGGGTGGGTAGGCAAGGTGCACGGGGGGTGGAGGGGCAGGCTTAGCTCGCTTCTCCTTAGGTGATCCACTCCAGGAGGAGCCCTGTGGCAGCGGGAGGGAGTCAGATCCGCTGCCGGAGGTTTGGCTCCGCAGAAGCACAGAGTTGGGTGTTTGCGCAGAGCGAGCAAGTTCCCTGGCAGGAACTGGTTCCCTTTGGGATTTTGGCTGGGGGATGGGCGGGGGAGATGGCGCTGGCGCCTTTGTTCCCCGCCAAGCTGAGCTCTGCCGTCCGGGGGCTCAGCAGCTCTCCCTCCCTTTGTCCTCCAGCCTTCCCGCTTTCCGAGCAGAGCTGTTAACTTATGACCTCCCAGACGCTAAGTCGCGCTTGCTGTCGGAACATAGTCTGTCCGGCCCCTCCGCTTTTGCCAGCCAGACTCGGGGGCTCTGCTTGGCCGGCGAGCCGCCCCTCCGCCCCGGCTCCCTCCCGCCAGTCCGTGGAGCGCGCACCGCCTCGCCGCCCTTCCTACCCTCTTCCGTGGGCCTCTCGTCTGCGCTTGACTCCGGAGACTCCCTTCTGCTAATCCTCTGGCGGTTTTCTGGGTTCTTTAGGCAGGTGTAGGTGGAATCTAAGTGATCGGCAGGACGCGTTGTGAGCCCCGCGTCCTCCTACGCCGCCATCTTCCGGAACCTCCTACATTTCCTTTTAGAATACATTTAGGAAACTTCCCCATCATGCCTGTTACACATTGGACATTAACCATTCCCTGCGTGTCTCTCCTGTATACATACATGCTGATGTCAGTGTAGGTCCAGACAGAGTTATATAAGCCTTGACTGGAACAAGAGACCAGACAGAGTTATATAAGCCTTGACTGGAACAAGAGAGAGGAAACATTCATCCAAATACATACTCAAATGAAGTCTTATTCTTCCCATTTTCCACAGATTGGTGCTAAGGCAAAGTGATAATTTTTTAAACATTATCACAGAGGGAGATCATGGTGATAATTGTTTAAAAATTAATTTCTGATTTTATATGCTAACACTATGTATAGAATGTATTTTGCCTGGGGGGATGGGTAAAGTAGGTGAAGGGGACTAAGAGTATACTTATTGTGATGAACACTGAGTAATGTATAGAATTGGTGAATCACTATATTGTACATCTAAAACTAAAATAACATTGTATGTTAGTTATGCTGGGATTAAAATTAAAAATAATAAAATAAAATATGTACCGTCAAAAGTAAATAAATAAAAATACATGTATTTTCCCCACATTTTAAAGGCAGTTGTATTTAAAGAATTTGTATTAATTTAATTACTAAATTAAATTAATATTGTTGAAAGTGAATAGGAACTAAGTAGGACATGGATTAATAAAAGTTTGCTGAGTGGGATACCTAGGTGGCTCAGTTGGTTAAATGTCTGGCTCTTTATCTCAGCTCAGGTCTTGATCTCATGGTTATGAGTTCAAGCCCTCCATTGGGCCCCAGGCTGGGCATGGAGCCTACTTAAAAATAAATAAATAAAAGAAATAAAAGTTTACTCAGAGTCAGTTGAGCAACCAACTCTTGGTTTTGGCTCATGATCCCACCGTTGTGAGACCAACCCTTGCGTTGAGCCTCTCCTCGAGCTCAGCTCTGGGTGTGGAGCCTGGTTAGGATGGTTAGGATTCTCTCTCTCCCTCTCCCCTCTCCCACTCTTGTGCATGCTCTCCCCCACCCACCAAAAACTTTAAATTAGAAGTTTACTGAGAAATAGCTAAGTGGGCAGAAGGTCCTCAAGAGGTATATATAATCCACACTGGAATTTCTTTACTAATGAATGGCATGAGCTATGCTTCCCCTAGTAAGTAAAAACTACTGTTTGGCTTTATTTTAGAGCTCATCTAATCATTTTAGTAATAGAAGTAATAGTAATAAATTACAAAATAATAAAATATCAACCAAAACTTTGTGTCTCTGAGAAACTGGTAAATTTTCTCTCTTTTCTGTGGTATGATCCTTCCATCTTTTGCATTTTGCTCAGGCTATTAGAAAATAACTGAAAAAGTCTGAGACTCAGCTACAGAAATTTCATTAATTCTTGTAGGTAATATATGGCCTTTTCTCTATCTTTTATGATATTGGTACTCTCTTTCCATTTGTATTTTATTAACACTTTTAATAACTGTCTTTCAACATGAACATCACATATAAATGTATAACAAAATAATACAAATTATGGCATTATGGGAGAAACTTTATAGTACGACTCAAATAACTTCTTTTATTTATCCAGATTCCCAATTATAGTCCATTGGCCAAAATCTAATTTATTGGTTTAGTGATGTGTTAGTTTGCTAAGGCTGTCATAACCAAGTACCATAAACTGAATGCCTTAGAACAACAGAAATTTATTGTTTCACAGTTCTAAATCTAGAAATCTGAAAACAAGATGCCAGAAGGGCCATACATCCTCTGAGGGCCACTAGGGAAGGACCTGTTTTAGACATCTCTCCTAGCTTTTGGTAGTTCCTAAGCTTGTAACAGCGTAACTCCAATCTTCATATTGCATTCTTTCTGCGTGGACTTATCTGCATCTGTTTTCTCTTTGTATAAGGACATTAGTCATATTGGACTAGGGGTCCACCCTACTCTAGTATGACCTTATGGGAACTAATTACATTTGCAATGATCCTATTTCCAAATAAAGTCACATTCTGAGGGACTGGGGGTTAGAACTTCCACATAGGAACTTTTGGAGGACTCAATTCAATCTGTAACAATAGGTTTCTATCTATTTTCCAAAAGAAGCCTTCTATTAATATGTTAAATTGGAAGTTGTAGCCCCTAGAATGGAAAGCTAAATTTCAATATTTGTCAAAACATAGGTGGGAAGAAAGCTATTTCTCCCCACTAAAATACCCTGTCTTCTCATTGATAACTCCTATAGTTCTTAACACAATCATCCAAATGTCTGAAGTGAGGCAGTAAGAAATGAGCACCTCATCAAACGTTGCCTATGAGGCTAGTTTATTCCCCTTGATGAATATACATGGCTGGTGGCCAGTCTTTTGTTTTAATTTTTTACTTGCAGACATTTATATGTGTTGCCCATTTTATGATAGCTCATCTGTATACACCAGTCATTCAAATAGACCAGCCTTGAAGACTGACAGGAAGTCTGAGTAAATGCACATTGAAATTGGCAGGTGGACAGGCTGACAAATTCAGAGCTGCTCCCAAGCAGCCTCCATCTACTCAACTGGAGCCAATCAGACCCCAGATATACATCAGACTCCTTTGGAGAATGTCATTAAGTGTTTGTTTCCCCATTTTTACAAAGATCTTGTTCAGGCAATGGTGAAGTGAAATATGTCAACTACAGTAAAAAATGGTGATAGCCTCATTTTTCTGAATTTTTCACTATGGAAAGGACTTCATTATTGGCAAAGAGTTCTGCTACTGAGGAGGTGCCCTGCTGCTCCTCACCCCCATCCCAGTGGAGAATTATGAGAGAAGCTGCGGGAGGCAGAAGTACAACTGAATTTTCCAAACCAGTCCTCTCAGACTAATCCCAATAAACTTGTCTTTATTAGCAATGTGCAAAACCCACAGAACCAACCCACCATAGATGACATTTGTGAGGATACACTTTGGGTCTGTTAGGTGGTATGAAATGTGTATTGAAGGGAAAGTCTATGTCTTCATGGGGCTTAGCTTCAATAATAATAATAATAATAATAATAACAATAATAATAATAATAATCTGCTAGACACTATGCCAGATGCCAAACATATCTCATTGAATCCACTGAATTTCTTAGAAAGAGAGAGCATTATTTTCACCACCATTTTATAGACGAGAAAGCCAAGCTAGGTGAATTGCAGTTATTAAGGAGTCTGTTTCCTAGCGTGATGCTCTTTCCATTCATCTACAGTACTTCTCTATTGAATTCACTGCATATATTTTTACCTATGTAATGTCATCTAGGTCTAGTGTGTGTGTGTGTGTGTGTGTGTGTGTGTGTGTGTGTACATGCTTCTGAGATTTTTGAGCTGCATAGGAAAGCCTTTACCCCCTCACTCACCTTACTGCCCCTGCTTCACAAGAAATCATACTCTAATATCACTGCTCCTTTCTTTAGGTCCTAATGCACCTCATATTTTCCTAGTGACTATAGCATAATCCAGTCATTACATGCTGTAGGATGTGCCCTTGTGTAGCCTGTGACCTGCATTAAAGTAAGAAATCTCTGAGGAGTAATAGAGAAGCTCTAGGTTAGAAGATGCACACTGGCTGGCCAGGGATTGAATCCTGCTCATAGATGTCATTTCTTGGTCAATGCAGGGTTTCTTTGTTTGCATTTCCAAAAAGGTTTTAACTTAAAAAAAAATCAAAGATTCCGCATAAAACCTGATTTTCAGCTTCTCTTGAAGAACAGAGAACTGATAACACTTTACCCCTTTCCTAAATGACAACCATCATCTGCTTCCTTTAAAAGGGCACACATTCTGGTCCACACTAGGCCCTTCCACTTTGGAATCTATATCTGCATCTATACCCAAATTTCCCCAATTATTCTTACTGCTTACTTGACAGACTTTTTGAGTTTGCCAATTCCTGTTTTACTTGAATCATGACTACCATCATTTGAGGCACTGCTAGCAAGGCATCTGTTGAGGGCTAATTAGCCAAGACTGCCCTTTTCTGTTCATAGTGGGTCTTGAAGCTGTGTGTGGCTTTTATTTGGTAACTCTTGATGATGCTGAATGCTTCCATCACCCACAACTAGCAAAGCAATCAAGGGAGAATCCAGCTAACCCCTTGCTGCAGCTTCTTCACCCCTCAGCTTCCTCAGGGTGTGTGAAGCAGAACTTTATGGGACCGTGGGAATATCTAAGGATATCCAGGAAGTGTGATTAATGCTTCAGAAACTCGAGGGCACCTTTTTCACTGAAATGAAGACTCGGGTCCTGTATATTTTCCCACCCAGCTACAAACCATCTAGAAAATGTCACTCCTTTCCCTCAAACTAAGAATGACATGAAGTGGAGAAAGCAAGGATTTATCAATTTATCCTGGCAACATTTTAGTGCTGTGTTCAGAGCTAGAGATAGCTCTCTTGTACTTTGATTCAACAAATATTTATTGAGCACCTTCTACATATAAAGCACCATGTTGTGGAGAGCGGCTGCTGATCACACTCCACTTTTGCAGAGCGCTGATACAGATGATGCTATCTAATCCAGTAAGGGGGACTTTATCAGTTTTGTAGATGATATGACTCTCAGGCTGAGAAGGACTGTACCCAATGCCAGTGTGAGAAATAAAGAGCACAACCAAGATTTAAACTTAGGGTTTGGGACTCTATTTCAGTGCAGTCCATAGAGTTTGTACTGTTATTTTAGGGCCATACCAATTTAGAGGAAATGGTCTCATTGAAAACAAACTGCATTCCTCTGGTATATCAAATGGGATCACAAGTATAGATGAAAACATCTTCTCTACCATATAGAAACAACGATTTTCCTATTTTATTCTGGCTCCTGGCAAAGGAAGACCATTATACTGGAAGAGGGAGCCTCAGTATAGCAACTGCTGCTGATGTCCACCATTACTGGCACAGATGCTGATCTTTATGACAGAACCAATATATTCAGCCAGCATTGCAGGTGGTGCTGAAGTCCCACTGCCCTCAATACTGCTGACACTCGTTAATGCAGGCATGAGGTGGCACAGCAGACACTGAATATGTGAGGGTATTGGCACCACTGATGTGCCAAAGCAGAGCTGTGTTCCCTGGTGCTCCATACACATGCATGATAAACTGCTGTTTGGGGAGTGGGCACAGAGTTAAAAGTGGTTTAGTTCAGTAGAAGTGCTGATGGGGTGCTCCAGAGCCAAGAGATTTTTTTTTCTATTAGACCTAGTAACAGGTGGAGAAAAAGTAGAGAGAATCTTCCTGCTTTCTGTACATCTGGGCACACATAAGCCACATTCACTTTGAATCAGGTACTCTAATGGATGAGCAGGAGGTAGTAACATTCTTCCTGAGATGAAACACCCCTTAAGAATCAGGCATTTACCAGATTTTTGGTGGAGTCTTTTGGGTTTTCCATGTAGAGTATACTATCATCTGCAAAAAGTGAAAGTTTGACGACTTCTTCTTGGCCAATCTGGATGCCTTTTATTTCATCTTGTTGTCTGATTGCTGGGGCTAGGACTTCCAACACTACGTTAAACAACAGTGGTGAGAGTGGACATCCCTGTCGTGTTCCTGATCTCAGAGGGAAAGCTCTCAGTTTTTGCCCATTGAGGATGATATTAGCTATAGGCCTTTCATATATGGCTTTTATGATGTTAAGGTTCCTTCTAACATGACTTGCTTGAGGGTTTTTATTAAGAAAGTATGCTGTATTTTGTCAAATGTGTTTTCTGAATCTATTGACAGTATCATATAGTTCTTATCCTTTCTTCTATTAATGTGATATATCACATTGATTGATTTGTGAATATTGAACCAGCCCTGCAGCCCAGGAATGAATCCCACAAAAGACCCCGCATAGCCAAAATAATGTTGGAAAAGAAAACCAAAGTGGGAGGCATCACAATCCCGGACTTCAGCCTCTACTACAAAGCTATAATCATCAAGACACCATGGTAGTGGCACAAAAACAGACACATAGACCAATGGAATAGAATAGAGAACCCAGAATTGGACCCACAAATGTATGGCCAACTAATCTTTGACAAAGCAGGAAAGAATATCCAACGGAAAAAAGACAGTCTCTTTAGCAATTGGTGCAGGGATAGCTGGCCAGTAACATGCAGAAGAATGAAACTGGACCACTCTCTTACACCATACACAAAAAAACAGACTCAAATGGATGAAGGACCTACATGTGAGACAGGAAATCATCAAAACCCTACAGGAGAAAACAGGCAACAACCTCTTTGACCTCAGCCGCAGCAACTTCTTACTTGACCCATCTCCAAGTAAATAAAATAAAATAAAAGCAAAATAAATAAAAGCAAAAATGAACTGTTGGGACCTCATCAAGATAAAAAGCTTCTGCACAGCAAAGGAAACAATTAACAAAACTAAAAGGCAACCAAGGGAATGGGAGAAGATATTTGCAAATGACACATCAGATAAAGGGTTAGTATCCAAAATCTATAAAGAACTTATCAAAGTCAACACCTGAAAAACAAATAATCCAGTGAAGAATGGGCAGAAGACATGAATAGACACTTTTCCAAAGAATACTTTCAGATGACCAACAGACACATGAAAAGATGCTCAACATCACTTATCATCAGGGAAATACAAATCAAAACCACACTGAGAAACCACTTCACACCGGTCAGAGTGGTTAAAATGAACAAATCAGGAAACTACAGATGCTGGCGAGGATATGGAGAAATGGGAATCCTCTTACTGTTGGTGGGAATGCAAACTGGTGCAGCCTCTCTGGAAAACAGTGTGGAGGTTCCTCAAAAAATTAAAAATAGAATTACCTATGACCAGCAATAGCAACACTAGGAATTTGTCCAAAGGATACAGGAGTGCTGTATAGGTACATGGAGGAACATGTACCCCAATGTTTATAGCAGCACTTTCAACAATAGCCAAATTATGGAAGGAGCCCAACTTATGTCCATCAACCGATGAACAGATAAAATGTGGTTTATATATACAATGGAATACTACTTGGCAATGAGAAAGAATGAAATCTTGCCATTTGCAATGATGTGGATGGAACTGGAGGTATTATGCTAAATGAAATAAGTCAGTCAGAGAAAGATATCATATGTTTTCACTCATATGTGGAATTTGAGAAACTTAACAGAGAACCATAGGGGAAGGGAGGAGGGAAATCATTTCAAACCGACAGGGAGGCAAACCATAAGAGACTCTTAAATACAGAGAGTGAACTAAGGGTTGATGGGCAGGGGGCGGGGGGAATGGGTGATGGGCATTGAGGAGGGCATTTGTTGGGAAGAGTACTGGGTGTTGTATGTAAGCGATGAATCATGGGAATCTACTCCCAAAGCAAAGAGCACACTGTATATACTGTATGTTAGCTAACTTGACAATAAATTGTATTTAAAAAAATAAACATTAAAAAAAAAGAATCAGGGATTTACTACTATGTTTTATGCCCTAATTCTAGTAGAGAAGCACAGGTAGTCACATGCCATTTATTAATTCAACAAACACAAGCTAAGCACCTATTATATGCCAGGAAAAAGACATAACTCCCTCTATCTTCAGTTTGCTCCCAGGTTATAGAGGGAGTCACAAGTGTAATTACAATATAGTATGAGGAGTGCTAGTCTAGAGGTAAAGTGTGGGCACTATGAGAACACAGAGGAGGGTGCTTTACTTCCTCCCTCTCACCTTGGGGGATTCAAAGAAGGCTTTTTGGATGAGGGGGTGTCTGAGCTGACACTTGAAGGACAAATAAGAGTCAGGAAGACATGATGGGGAAAGTTAGAGTGCTATGTAAGAGGTACCAGGGCCAGAATACTTGACACTCTGGGAATGGATGGGAGTAGACAAGGTTTGGGTGGGTTGTGATAAGATGTGGGACTGATATATACGAAGTCTTTGTCAAGCTCATTGAAGGACCTTAAGTACCAGTCCATGGAAAGGCAATGAAGGCTTAAACCAGTGAGTGACATGGTCAGCTTACATTTTAGATCACTTCTAGATGCAAAGTAGAAGATGGACCTCGGGAGGGGGACAAACAAGAACATTCTATTTTCTCTGGGAAGGGGTTGCTTATGAACTGAACAACTTTGGGAGCTGTGAGGAAGGAGGGAACACCCACCAAGCCAGTCAGATCAGACTGGCAGTCAGAGGGGTGACAGCTGTTCCAGGCAGTTTTCCTGACTACCCTGTGGTGCAGGAGCCTCTAGGGTGGGAGGCAGCTTCATCCTGCCTTAGTGCCAGTGGACACCTATCTGACTACACAAGCTGTGATTGGCACATGTACCCACCAGACCTGGGTGGAGCAAGGAGCTTCCAACACCACTATCATCTTCAGGAACCTAGAGAAGCTGACAGTAAGGAGAACTCAGACCAGCCTTAGTTGGATATTGACAGCCGTGGTGGTTATAGAGTAGGGCTGGGCCTGAGGCCAAATGAGTTGGCAGGGTCTGCCTGGCCTCTGCCTTGTCCCCTTCAGCTCCATCTGTCTAACAGTGGATGTCAGCCTTGAAGGGTGCCAGCCTTTGAATCTGGCAATTCAGAAAAGGGGAAGAGGACATACAAGATGTATGCTCATGGGTGGAAGACTGCCTAAAATGTTCAGGGCTAGAAATCAGTCATAGTGTGACCACATATATCCTTTAAACACTGTTCTATCCTTTGCTAGCTTTCCCTTTTGTCTGCCATTACTATCCTTAAAGAGATTCCAAAATTAATGTATCTATAAAGACATTTGCAATGGGGCCAGGGAATGAAAACCTAATTCAAAATGACTTAAGCAAAAATGAATTATTTGCTCAAGTAACTGAAAAGCCCTTGAAAAGTGATACTTCAAGGCATGGCTAGGTTCAGCAGTTCAAAATCATATAAAGTCCTCTCTCCTGGCATTCCTAGGATTAGAGCATTTTAATGCTTACAATCCCAGTAAAAGGAGACATTTTCTTTCCTGTTAGAAAAATTCCTGGATTTTAATCTAATTTTCCTTGTTTGGATCTTTTTCCATCTCTGAGACCCCACAAGTCTAGGGCAATGGGAGATTCTGATTAACAGGGTTGGATCTATGCCCGTGCTTGGAAGTGGGAGAGCTTTCATATCCCTAAAGTACAAGGATTAGTGGTTGAAGAATGGTGGTTTGTTAGAGGAAATATGGATACCATTACTGGTAAAAGAGAGAATACTGCAAGCCAAAATAACAAGCTATGTAGACTAAAGGCAATGGATTCTGATGAAAATTATGTGCTGATGACAATGATGGTGATGTTAATTATCATTGGTATTTTATGAAAAGATAACATAGTACAGTTGTATAATTTGGTATATAGTTCAGTAGTTTTTCTGAGTTTTCCTAGTCAGAAGAGTGGTTTGGGCACTTTGCTGGGTTAATGTATCATTTACCAGTTACAAGAGGGATGGGATGGATTCCAAGGCCTAAGAGACATACTCTTAAAAAGTTTCCTCAAACAACTTCATGTCATAACTCATATCAACATCAAAGTTAGATGGTTGAAATAAAATTTCCATGATTATACTGTACTATTCCATTAACACCTTAACATTGTTTCTAGCCAAGCTCTCAAGGCATTTCCTTTATACTTTTCATGGAATTATTATTTTATCAAATACACTTAATAAGTTAAAAATAACTTACATTGGGGCACCTGGGTGGCTCAGTCACCCAGGTCAGTTGAGCATCCAACTCTTGATTTCGGCTCAGGTCATGACCCCAGGGTTGTGGGATTGAGCCCTGTGTCAGGCTCTGTGCTGAGCGTGGAGCCTGCTTGGGATTCTCTCTCTCTGTCTCTCTCTCCCAAATAATAAATTAAAAAAATTTAAAAATTAAAAAAAATAACATAAATACACAATCAGACTATAGGCATAAGTTCCTCAGAGTCCTATCTCGAATTCTCGACCTCAAATTCTCCAATTACATTGGCACCAAACACTTAACACGTATTGCTTAAATAAAATAAAGAATGAATATATCTTACCTGATATGTTACCCATGTATATACCCAAAAGTGGAATTGCTGGATAGTATGGTAATTTTATTTTTAATTTTTTGCCATACTGCTTTCTATAGTGGCTGCACCATTTTATGTTCCCACCAGTAGTGCACAAGGGTTCTAATTTCTCCACATCCTTGTCTGTGGCCCCAGCAAACTAATACAGATAGGAATTACATTGAATTTGTAGATTGCTTTGAGGAACTGAAATTTTTAGTTAGGCTGAATTTCATAACTTTGGGCTGAATGTGTAAAAACGCTCAGCCAGCAGCCAAATTTGTATGAGTTCAACTCAGTAGAGGCATTGCTCCTATATTGGGACCTATGTAAGAATGTGTTCTTTTTTTATTGGGGTTGAGTTTATCTTTAGAGTGGCAGTTTTCTTAAGGTGCTAGTTATAATTAGAATATATTTACCTGCCCTATTTTAACAGGCAGGAACATTGCGCTCACACTATTTTTTTTTTTACCCATTTTCCTTTAAAATATTCCTCTCATTAAACTTCTAGGGCTACACAAGTCAGTGTTAGGCTAAAAATAGTATAGTTGCTATTGCTGCCACAGTTCCATGTGGAAAAAAACATAGCCAACTCTTTTTACAGAAAAGGAAAAAATAATTTTCTGAAAAATAATTTTCTTAATTCTTAAAATAGTGGGAAAGCCACACTGACAAGGAGTCCCTAAACTGACAATGATTAAGATTTCCTGCACCAATTTAATGGTTTTCATTATTTTCCTATGGGCAGAACAGAAGGCAGGATTCTTCAGGTTCTTTCTAACAGACACATTGGTGGTGACAGAGGTGAAGGGCAGAAAATGAAGAATTAGATTCGGGGCTGGCAAACTATAGCTAGTGGGCCAAATCCAGCACACCACCTGTTTTTGTAAAAGAGAGAAAGAAATTGGAACACAGCCATTCTCCTTTTATGCATTGTCTGTGGCTGCAGAGTTGAGTAGTTGTGACAGAGACTGCATGGCCCACAAAGCCTAAAATATATGCTATCTGGTTCTTTATGGACTCAGCTTGTTGGTCCCAGGGCTAGACTATTAATAAGTGATGTTTGAGTAATCTAAAAGTAATTTTAAAGATTAATATTATTGAGAGTGAAGGGTTCCATGTTGGCAACATGGGACAGACTGAGGAAGAGAAATAGATGGGCTCTGGCAGACTGGCCCTTCCTGGATTGAGTAGAGTCAGCAGACAGAAGATCCCAGCAGTGGAATATTTACAACATGTGAAGTACGAGGCAGGTGGAGTCACGAGTCTAACAGTTCCTGGTGATGTTTCTAAGAAGAGATAACAAGTGTGGCACCAGGGGTGGAACCAAAGAGAAGGGGAATCAGTGATAGGTGTCTGGGTCTCACTTGTGGGGATGTGGAGAACTAGGCAGGATTTCCAGTCACAAATGTGCATAGATCCTTGGGGCTGGGCCATATGAGGTAGTAGCCTAGAATACATGTTTCATGGGGGAACCCAGAAATCACAGCAGATGAAGTAGCAACAAGCATTAGGTTCAGTGTGGGTAAGATGAGTCCACAATTAAGAAAAGATTCCTGAAATCTGTATCAGGCAGGGTCTCAGCAAGAAACACAGGGTACCCTCAAATGAAGATCATCTGAGGAGAACACTCGGGCTGGTCTGTGTGATTGTTAGAATGTAGCACAAGTGATGGTACGGTCTTCTGAGAATAGGTTATAAAAGACTGCAGCTTCTGTCTTGGGATCTCTCCTTCTCGCTGAGATCATTCTCAAGAAACTCTTGTACTGGGTGCATGAATGAAACAGGCACATAAACATGACACCAGTCACCTGGCCCTTCCATTCTTCTACCTCTGGATCGGGGTAGTTGTGATTGGAGCTGAGACCTTTTATAATTTCATCTACCACCACCACCCCTGCTCCCTATCCCCAAATTCCCATCCATGAAAGCAGAGTCGACGTCTTACTGGCCCCTCTCACCCAAGACAGTAATAATAGAAGTGCTGGAGAGGGAGCCTGGGGGCAGTCCTTGTTTCCTTTTTGGATGATGTCTTTTGAAGAGAAAAAGAACTCTAACCATTATTGTCTCAACTATTCATCTTACTTAGGTGAAAAGTTAAATAAATTAGAACATTATTCTGGCTAGATTAGGTTGGCCAGGACGACGCTATCCTCTGAATCAGACTGCACTTTGAGCCAAAATGCATCCTTTTTCTGAACCAGAAAAATCAGAATGGGCTTGATTTATATATTTCCAAGGAGATAAAAACTATCTGTAGAAACCTGTTTTGCCTTTCTCATCCAACTTCCAGTTTTAGATAATCACATATACAAAACCTTAAAAAATAGTATCTATTGACTTCATCATTTATGAGGAATACCAAGTGTCATGGTACTTGGGAGTCTTTTCCAAAGTCAACCTGTCAGTACATTTTTGGCTATGTATTTATTCACTCACTCTTTAAACACTTACTGAACATATACCACTTGCCTACTTTCATGAGTTACCAGGACCATAAAAAGAAATAAACCTCTGCCCTTGAATGGCTCACAACCAACCTAAGTGGGGGCAAGTCAGACATAAAAAGAGGACTTAACGTGTCAACAGTGACAAGAAGATTATGGGGATGGTTTTATGATAGTTTTTTCTCAACCTTAAAAATATACAATTTCTAAATTTAAATTATACCCCCAATAAAGTCAAATAAACATTGGCTTCTTCCTCCCCCCCACACTTTTTTTTTTTTTTTAGTATAGTTGACACACAAGGTATATTAGTTTCAGGTGTACCACATATACAGCGGAATATTACTCGGCCATGAAAAAGAATGAGATCTTGCCATTTGTGACAACCTCGATGGACCTAGAGAGCATTATGCTAAGTGAAATAAGTCAAACAGAGAAAGACAAATATCATATTATTTCACTTATATGTGGAATCTAAAAAACAAAACAAATAAACAAACAAAAAGCAGACACAGGCCCATAAATATAGAGAACAAGTTGATGGTGGCCAGAGGGGTAGGGGTGGGCATATGGGCAAAATGAGTGATAAGGAGAGGGAGATACAAGGCTTCCAGTTATGGATGAAGAAATCATGGGAATAAAAGGTACAGCATAGGCATGACATATTGTAATCGCCTTGTGTGGTGGTAAATGGTAGCTACACTTGTGAGCACAGCATAATGTATGGACTTGTTGAATCATTAAGTTTTGCCATAGTTTTTGATATTCATGGAAACATTTTGATCCTTATAATGATAAATCACTAGTTTAGCCCCTACCAAAAATGCTTGGCATTTTTACTGAACAAGAAAAGATTGCTATGTATATGAAATTTCTCCAGGAAGAAAAAATGATAAATCTATTTGTCTTATTAAGGTGGTATTTTAAAAAATTAAAATTATAGGTAGAACAATTCAAGTGGAAATGGTGTGTTTTGTAAGTATTAGAAAATATTAAGAGCAGAATTTATGCATATACTGCATCACCACAGAGTTGTTACATTATTTCAGCAATATGTAACCTCATGGAATTAACTTTCATATAATTTTTTAAGAACTGAGACATCATAGAGGCACCTGGGTGACTCAGTTGGCTAAGTGTCTGACTTCAGCTCAGGTCATGATCTCACAGTTTGTGACTTGGAGCCCCACATCAGGCTCTGTGCTGACACATCAGAGCCTGGAACCTGCTTTGGATTCTGAGTCTCCCTCTCTCTCTGTCCCCTCCTGCACTCACACTCTGTCTCTCTCTCTCAAAAATAACTAAAACACTAAAGGAAGTTTGTTTTTGTTTTTGTTTTTGTTTTTTTTTAAGAAAAAGAACCAAGACATCCCTATAGCATCTATAACTTTGGAGAGTTTTGTGCTCAAACATTGTATCTGTTACTGGCTTTTATTAATTCTAAAATTTTTTGTATTGAAACCATGTTTTGAACAGCCAGTTCTATTTCATAGCTAGCTCTTTTTAAAAAATATAATTTTATACATAGTTGGGCAACAATACTGGGTTATTTTGCTGATATATGAGGTAAGGCCATTAGATGTGTTTGTTTGTTGGTGGATAGAGGTGCACAGTTTAGGGGTTGTCCACTAGGTAGGGGGATGAAAGCTACATCTAAAATCTGAATTTAAGGAACGCTGAAAATACCTGAATACAGGAGCCACTGACAATCTTACCATTAATTTCTCTCAAAACCATCTGCAGATGTGTGCATATTAATTGGCTTCGGGCATTCTGTTACCTAGGAGGAGTAACACATTAGATTGCTAAAATTAGAAGGAAGGCAAAAAAAAAAAAAAAGTGAAAAATGCAAAGCTTGATGAGCCAATGTAGGTGGGGTGTTGCAGCAGGAGCCCCTGACTGCTAAGTGGGAAGAGTCCTTCATCACTGAGAGATGTGAGTGGCAAAAAGTGCTTGAGGCATATTACTGAAAAACAGTGCTGCCCCACACTTGCTGTCTAGATCTGAGTGTGGAGGGGTGAGGGTTGGGGTTAGTTACCATTCCCACTGCCACACAGTTTTACAGCATGCTTTTCATTTCATGGATTTGAATACATAAGTGAGCAGGGTGATGTGTGAGGGGGTGATGGAGGAAGCCAGAAGGAAAATTGGAAGGCAGTTTGGCTTTCATCTGTTTTATTTGTTTAAGCTTAGGGGAAAAATTTTCCTCAGCCTTTAAAAAAAAAACCATAATAATGAAAATGTTAAAACAAAAATAATAATAGCTGCAAGTTACAGAGAGCTCGCTAAGCACTAAACACTGTTAAGTGTTTTATGTACATCATGCATTCATTGTTCCCTGTGCTTCCCCTAACCTCTCCAAACAGTAAAAATCTCTTCTAGAACTGCTGGTTCACCCTCTTACATAGCAGCACCATGAATGGATTCCACTTTATTTGCAATTCCAACTTGTAAAGTCTCCTTCACTCTTGACTTTGTTGGAGCTTTGAGATTGTGACACAGTGTCCCTGAGCATCAAAGGGAGTAGTGTCCCTATCCTCCTCACCCAAGGCCAGCCTTAGATAAAGGAGAGTGTGCTTCTTGGCCAAGCAGCCCTGGACACTTTACCATTGCAGGAAGAAGTTTCTAGTACCATCTCTATTGAGAGAACGGCAAAGTTGAGACCTCCACCTGCTCCAGCCCAGCCTCTCTGTTCCAGGTCCCACCCACTTCTTGGATTCAGAGCCCTCACTCACCTGGTGCTTATATAGTGCCAGTGTAGGGAGAATAGCCTTCCTGCCTCAGGGCTTTGCCAGTGCTAACACCCTGAAATTCCAGGGGACTGTGTTCAGTGCTCTGCCGGGAATGTGGTAACAAGACAGATCTGTCTTAAATGTCTTCCAAGAAGCCTGGTGCCAAGGGGGAAGGCCTGAGAAAAGCAGGCATAGAAGTAGGAGCCCCAAATATTGTGGGTGGTTCATTATAAAGACTGCTGCTTTTCAGGATAACCCGATCTCCTCCCCTACCTAGTGGATAGAGACTCAGACTCACTGGTCTTTTAGCAAAGAGATGCTGCAATTCTATTCCTTTGAAAGAGCTATTGAGAGAAGGAATCAGCCACTAACACTCAGGGCACTTTCACTTTTAAAGAACTTTCCCTTTCTCTCCTTCCTTCCTTCCTTCCTGTCTTCTCCTAAACTTTGCTTTTGTTGGTGGTATTTAGACATGCTGTTTTCTCTCCTCTGGGTGTGCTCTAGGGTTAGATCTAATTGTCCTGCTGTTCTAGTGTCACTTGGCATTATTTTTGGGAAGATGAATGAGACAGGGATCAGAGTTCAGCAAGTAGGCATCTGCTCACTCAGGCTTCATAGAAATGCTCAGAGGTGATCTTTAATGAAAGCTTGGAAAAGACTTGCACAGAGTAGACTGTCTTCTGTCCCTCCAAAGCTGGGATGACCAAAATGTAGTCCTTTTCTGGAGAGACCAAAAATGAATAAACAGGAGGTAATAATATATTTATAAGGAGTTCCCTGCTTGGGATGTCTTTTCTTCTGTAGGAGAGAAAGGGGTGGGGGGGGGGGGATTAAACAGGAAGGAGGTTGAAAATGGAAGCTCTTGAATGGGTCCTAACCAACTGGCTTGTTTTGCTCTTAGAACAGTCTCACCCAAGAAGAGTTTCCACTCCACCCGCAAAGCCTCTCACCCAGCCTCTCCCCTGGCCTCAGGTTACCGTGCCATGGCCCTAGAGGGCTCAGGTTCTCTCACTGGACTCTCTTCGTGTTGACACTTCTTCCACTTTACCAAGTAGCCAGAATTCCCACTCAGGAAGAATGCTTTGGCACTGGAGGCAAGGGGGACAATGGATCTATTGTTCTTTTGGCCTTCTTGAATAGGGCAAATGTCTCCTCCTTCTAGCCTTATCACCAACGGAGGCTGAATATGGAGCCCTAGGAGACTCATCCTCCTCCTACCCCCTGCTTTGTTCTTTGGAAGAGGGTTTTTGTGTACCTTCCCCGCCCTGGCCCCATCAAACCTGTTTTGGGACTCGAATAGACAGTTGCCTTTTTCTGCTCTTCAGAGTGAGTTGGGAGGGGAAGGAAGAAGCACAGACCTGGAAACTCATTTCAGTTCAGGGTGCGACCTGCTGCCTGTGGTTCCTTCTGGACCTCGGGGGAGACCACCACGGTCCCCCGCGGCACAGAGGCAGGAGAGCGCTGCCAGGAACCCCGGCGCAAGCACTGCACACACTCGGAGACGAGAACCCGGCGTTAGCGGTTCCTGAAGCGGTCTCCGAGGATGGGTCGGGATCCCGCCACCGGCTTCCCGCACCGCAGGCGCAGGGAGTTCCCGCGCACCGCGCACCTTTGCGGTCGGGTTTCCCGGCTG
Organism: Panthera uncia; assembly: GCF_023721935.1. Classification (NCBI taxonomy): domain Eukaryota; kingdom Metazoa; phylum Chordata; class Mammalia; order Carnivora; family Felidae; genus Panthera; species Panthera uncia. The sequence continues at coordinate 61,272,130 of NC_064807.1, forward strand.
CCTTCCGGGAACCCCGCCGAGCCCCCTGCTGCTCGGGTGGGCGCAGTCTTGCCCGCTTCAACTCGCAGCTCGCTCGCCTCCCTCTGCCTGCGCTCCGGAGTGAGCGCTCGAGGTCCCTCTCTGAGCATGCGCAGCCCGGTGCCCCCCCCCCCCCCCCCCCGCTACCCCCTCCCCGCCAGCCTTTTGCTCCTTCCTTTCATTAAACAAACAGGAGATCCTGAAACCTGGACCCTCTGCTAGCGGCAGCGCGAAGAGGAGGCGGAGGAGGAGGCAGAGCGCGGGATGTGCGCAGAGGAGGATCTGTGATCCCGCGCCCCCCCCCCACGCGTGCGCGCACACACTCACACACCCGCACTCACACACACATACACACACACTCGCACAAACACACACTCGTGCACGCCCGCGCCGCGCGCTCTCTCTCCCACTCAGGCGGAATGCAGCAGAGCCTGGGGAGCGTGTCTCCGGCCGCCGACTGAATGCACCTCGCCTCCAGCAGCGGGACTGCCCAGTAGGGCGCGCGGGAGGACGCTCCGCCACGAGAGGTGAGTGGGGCGCCCGCAGCCTCAGGCGGCTCCGGGACGCCGGGGCGTCGGGGGCCAGGCTCCCGGCCGGACTCGGCGGAGCAGGTGGCCCAAACCCGGCTTGCGGGTTTCCAGGTGCAGAAGAAGGCGGCGCCCGGGACGTGCAGGGGGAGAGGGCGACCCCGGGAAGGGTCGCCTCCTGCGAGGTGTCAGATGGACCCAGCAGAAAGCTACACCCTCCCTGCTCGTAAACTTTCCTCCCCTGTCATTTGGGAAACGTGGAGACAAAGGGGGCGTGGAGGCTCCCTCCGTCCGGTTCCACCCTCCTGGCTGCCTTCGTGGCTGCGACGGGAGCCGGCGTGCGGGCGGGGGCGCCCTGCAGGTAGCTGGTGCCAAGTCCTCCAGCCCGGGCGGGGGTTGGGATCTCTCACCCCGGCTGTAAGCGTCGCCTTTGATTTCCCCTCAGGCGTGGGCACCTGTCATCCCGCCCCAACCACGCACCCTAGGCGCATCGTAGTGTATGTGTGGCGGGTGTACACCTGGAGAACTGCAGGGGTAGCCTTTGCCTTTCCCACTCAGCGCCAGTGCCAGAGGCGCTGGGGTGAGGCTCGGGTCAGTGCGGGATTGAATGATGAGTTAATTGAAAGGCTTGCCATAATCACCTCCTGGAAACGCCGGGCGCCGGGATCTCTCCTCCCCCGGGAAGGTGCTGTCTTCACGCACACCAAGGCGGCGGCACTGGGAGCTGGGTTGGGGCTGCGGTGGCGGCTGCTGCAGCTGGAGGAGGCTGGGGCTTTATTTTTGCCCTGGGGTTTTATGACACACACACAGGTGGAATATGTGGAGGATTCTGGGTTATTTTTCTTTGTGGGGCTACCGTTTTCCCTTTTAACCTCTTTCGTGGGAGAGATTCTTTGCAGCCTGGTAATCTGGCGGGTGGAAAGACACCGTTCTGAGTATCTCTTAGGTCCCGGGGAAGAGGTCCTCAGAAAAAGGATTTCCTAAAAATGCCAGCCCGGTTGGGGCGGGGCCTCAGAGCGCAGAGCGCGGGCCGGCACCTGGGAATCGCCTCAAATCTAATGGCCCTTTGAAACAGCAGAGACTGAGTCAGCGTTTGAGGAGTCCAGGACTGGGACAAAGGGGACTGGAAGAGGGACAGACGATGGCTATTTAGGAGAGGAGTGACTAGAAGCTAATTAAGGCAGGAAGAGGTCCAGTGTGAGGCAAGGTACTCTGCCGGCTTCACTGAATTCATATACCCCTTCTACTTCTATGGATGGTGGCTTCCCCCCGCCCCCCCCCCTCATGGATGGGACTCTAATATGGAGATTTCTGGAATGTCACATCTGGAGTAAAAAAGACTTGGTTATTCCTGCGCTAACCTTTAGCACAATCACAAGTTAGGTCTTTGAGTCTAGAGAGTGCCATGTGTGAAAGTTTCTCCATCTTGACCTTTTGTTTCTATCTGGGAGGTGGGATGTGTGGACAGGTATAGTTTTTGTTCCTCTGTACTCCAAAAGCCTTGGAAGAGGAGAGTGTGGGGAACCTGGAAGCCAAGCTGATGCTGACAGAAGAAAACACTAGAAGCTCAGATCCAGAACTTGAGACTATGAGTTGTCAGAGAGTTCTGGTGGAGGCCATGTCTCTGCTGCTCTGGGGACCTTTTTAAATTTTTATTTTTAACATTTTGTAGCTTCTTTGAAGTGGAAGAGAGCATAATATACATGAAACTAATTGAGCAAATTCACAGATAAAAGAGATTTTGACTCACAAGTCAACATAGCCAAAGGTGAAGAAGTTTTTGAGAAAGCAGAAAAAAAAAAAAAAAAGCGGGGATGCATACATATTATTAAAGAAAGGGATGCATCCATATTATTAAAACAGTTTTGCTTTTATGATTTTTTAAAAAAGTTTTTATTCAAATTCCAGTCAGTTAACATACAGTGTAATATTAATTTAGGGTGTACAATATAGTGATTCAACACTTCCATACAGCTTTTATGATTTTTAAAAAGCATTTAGTGAGATAAAAATCTGAAAGCTTTTTATTTCCTAAAACAACTAGTGAAGAAAAGACCTCTCCAGAAATATTTTCAAGTTGATATTGGCATGAAGGGGGTTTAAATGTAATTATCAGCATATGTCCTTTTTATTTCACAGTGAACATTCTCATCATTTTCTTTGCAAAACTTGGCAAGGAAAGATTTAAAAATTTTTTTTTTTTGCTTTTTTACTAGGGTTCTATTTTCTCTCTTTATGATATATTTCCTCTTCCTACCTCTGCAACCTCAGTTCATTTTGATTATATTCAGATTCTATTTACAAGCATTTATTGACCACCTATCCCATATTTAGCATTGGAAGTCATATAAAAATATATAACATAGTTCTGGGCCTCAAAGGGTTTATGATCTAGTTGTTAAGATTAACATACATGAAATAATGAGGGAGTAGGATACCTCTATACTACTACACAGTGAGTTCTTAACATGTATGCTGTATACTCAATCCTCCCTCCTGGATTTTCTCAACATTTAGAAAATACACATCAGCACTTCTTATGTACTGGAGGCTGGGGGCAAAAAAGACTACAAGGAAGTAAAAAATAGTCCCAGCTTTCAAGGCAGGGGAAATAGGTAATTAGCTAACTATGGTGCAGTCTGTTTAACTGTTATAATTATAGGGTAAATAGAGTACCAGGAGTATACAGTGTGTGTTTGTTTGTTTTTCCCCCTGGGTGACTTGAGATATTTTTGAAAATGAATGGTCTTCTACCAGGTAGGAAAGGATAGGAAGGACATTCCAGGCAGAGGAAATGTGTGAAAGTGCCTGATGAGTTAGGGTAACTGTAAACCATCCCAAGTGGCTAGAGCACAGGGTGCTGGAGTATGAATACAGAGATGAACAGCAGCTGGGTGACATTAATTGACAACTAATTCTGTGTTTGGATACAGATATGCCCAGGATGCTATGAAAGCACAAAAGGAGGGCATCCACCTAAGGAGGCTGAGAAGATCAAGAAGGTTTCTTTGGGAGGTTGAGGTGAGCTGAGTCTTGAAGGACAAGGAGAAAAGAAGGGCTTTCCAGGCGGGAAAAACTATGTGAGAACTGGAAGTAGTTCTGTGTGGCTGCAGCAAGAGAAGTGGGTTCTTGGCTCCATGGAGTGGCCAACCAGCAGGCCAGACATCAAGTGTGAATGGAAATATCCCAAGCCAAAGAGCTTCAGTTTTATCCAAAAGGCTAGGAGAGAGTTCGAAGGAAAGTTTGAGACATGATCAGATTTACATGCGAGAAAGATGCTTGTGACCACAATGTGGAGGATGGATCGGAGGTGGTGAGACTGGAGGCAGGGAACGTATTGTGGAAATGATGAGGATGGTGGCAATAGGGGTGGAGAGGAGGAGATGCTCTCTGGGAGACAAGTGAAAAAAGTAAATCCTGCTCATCTGAGGAAGAGCCTCCTGCCGCGTGCACCCATGCTCCCCTTCACTTCCCCAGCACTCACTTGTGTGGCTCTCCTTCCTGTATTTTGAGGGAAAGGTATTCACAGCTGCATCTCCAGCATTCATCACAGTCTTGGTACAGAGTAGGGGTCATTAAATATTTGTTGAATGAAAGATTAAAGCAGTGAATGAGAAAGCTGGTCATGAGGTTTTTTGTTTTGTTTTGTTTTTTTGTTTTTTTTTTTGCATTAGAATAGTAGAAGCTAAATCATGACTTCCATTTCCCCAAGGTGATCATCCTTTGGGAGGTCAGTGACAAAATGATCCAGGGAGACTACCTCTCTAAAGAACTTTCCTATGAAGTGCCAATAAAAAGCGGCATTGTGACATCACACTTTTTATGTTTAAGATAGTATAGCATCAGCCCATCTTGGAAGCAATGGCACTTAGCATAGTTCCTGATTCATAGTAGGCTGGCGGTGAATGTGAATTCCCCTTTCCTTCCCCCTTACTTGTCAGAATTTGCTGACTTCATGTGGTGTGCTCAAACTTTTCAGATAGTCTGGAGCTAGGGAGTTTGTAAGGCACAGGGTCTCATTTAAAGAGCTCATAGCATCTTGGCATCCTGGGAGGAGGGCCAGACAACCCATGTTCTAACCATGCAGCCCTAGGAAATGGGTCCCTTACTGAACCAAACCCAAGCATATTGAGCGCCAATCTTAAAATCCCAATAAGAGATATCAGAACAGATAAAAACGTGACAATTTGTTTTCAGTTGACTGTAGGAGGTGAAAGAGAAGGAGTATCAAAGATAGCATTTTTGTTTGACCTTTGGGTGGGTGGTGGCAGAAGAATGGGGAGAGAGGTTAGCTCAGAAAAGTGAAAGGCGTAATGCCACGTTGTGGAAAGTGATTTTGGGGTGGCACTGGAACATCCTGGAAAGCACATAGTACAGATCCCAGGGTGTAGTGATTTCACAGTAAATGCCAACTATTGTTTTTATTTTTTATTATTTATTTTATTTTATTTTATTTGAGAGTGAGAGAGCATGAGTGGGGGAGAGGGGCAGAGGGAGAGAGAGAGAGAATTTCAGGCATGCTCCATCCTCAGTGCAGAGCCCAATGCGAGGATCGATCCCACAACCCTGGGATCCTGGCCCGAGCCGAAATCAAGAGTCAGATGTGCAACCAACAGAGTCACCCTGGCCTCCCAGCTATTATTTTTATTAAGGGAGGATGGAGAGAGCAGGAGATCATAGAGCCAGAGTAAGTCTCCGCATTTAGCAAAATTTAGGGATGCGGGAGAGCAACAAGTACCATAGACAGTTCTGTAGCTTGTCCAAAGTTACCAAGCTAGTAAGTGGCAGAAAAAAATCAGAATTTTTTTCTTTTGAAAGAGAGAGAGAGAGGTCACAAGTGAGTGAGGGGGGGGGGAGAGAGAGAGAGGGAGAGAGAGAGGGAAGTGGGGCTCATCTGAAGCAGGGCTCATGTTTTACCCAAAACGGGGTTCATGTTCACCTGAAGCAGGGCTCGAGCTCACCCGATGTAGGACTCAAACTCACAAACTGTGAGATCATGACCTGAGCCAAAGTCAGATGCTTTACGACTGAGCCACCCAGGTGCCCTAAATTTTAATAATCCTACAAAGTGTCTCTCCTCATCAAGTATGTAAATTACCAGGATGATTTTAAGTGCAGAGACGTTGAAAAGATTGAAAGTAGAGAACTGAAAAAAGACGGTGAAAAGGGGTTCACTGTGACCATTAGGAAAGCAGTGTTAGTACAGCAGTGTGTTCAGAAGCCATATTTCTGGGCTTGAGTGGGGAACGGGAGGTAAGAAGATCCAGGCAAGGTGAACCTATCAGTCATTTATGAAGTCTGGTGGGGGAAGAATTATGGGGCCAAAGGGAGAAGGAGCAGTGAACCTCAAATGCAGTTTTTATCGAGGGGGAGCTGGCGAGGGGAGCTGGTGTCCAATGAGAACAAAAGGTGTGGGAAATGAGAGCAAGAGAGGAGAGAAGGAAGGACGCCTCTTTCTAAGAACATAAGAGGATGGATTTGAGGAGGGATGTAGAATGTGCTCTCCTTCCCCATAACTAAATGACTGAGGTGCTTGCTACAGCCCAGAGAATCCAGATCCTTGAGTGTCGTACTCTAAGGGTGTCACTTGGCCGCACAGGATGATGAACTTGTTTAGGTAGCAAGGTGGCTGAGAGTACAGACTTGGGAGTCAGACAGGCTTTTTGAATTTTCGCTCAGCCCCTCAACTGTGTGACTTTGGGCACATAGTTTACTTCTTGGTGCTTCAAATTACGCTTGTCTGTAAGGTGTCTATAACCATCTTGACCCATCACATAGAATTGCGGGAATTAGTTAATATTTGTAAAGCCAGCCATAGAGTAAGTGCTCAACATATAGTAGGTATTGTGTGTGACTACAGTGAGGTTACAAACATAAAGCTTTGACGTTATTAGTGATGGTGTGCTTTGGCGCTCATTAAAAAAAAATTATTTGGGTTGGGTTATAAAGTAGTTGGCTCTAATCCTGTCTTCCTAAGTGCCGGAATTAAATCATCAGACGCAAATTTGGCAACAACAGAGCAGCTCCACCTGTCATAAGCCTAGGTGGAGTAGCTGCGTGCTGGGGGTGTCTGCCCAGCACATTTGCCTACTTGCCTCGTTCTCGTGCCTGTCTGGGAAGGATGAAAGTTTGTTTGCCTCAGGCTGATCCCAGCCTTCTTCAGGCTCACAGGCATCACACAACAGCGACGTAGCTGTTTAGCAAATTGTTTGCAAGGAAGTGACTACGTATATTAATTATAGCACCTCTTTGGTACTGAGGGTGTAAACTCTAAATATCTCAGATGTGAGATTTCCAATAATCCTTGGGAATTAAAAGCCTCCCTTCTTTATGGAAAAGTTCGTGGTGTGTTCTAAAACAGCATCCCAGTGGAAATGGAAGCCCTGCCATCTAGCTAATTTGCAGCAGAGCAGTGCCTGGAACCCGGGTCTGACCATAACCCAGCACTCTTTGCATTACACTCTCCATTATATTCTTACACTGTCCTATACTGGCTTGTACTTTCATTACTGCTCTGTAATCAAAGACTGGTTTTTGTTTGTTTCATCCACCCCATTTATACTAAATACCACCCATACTACACTTATGGTTCTCCAGCCAAATTTTTCTTTGTTACCTTCAGGTCTTTGGCCATGTTGTTCTCCTTTTCTGCAACTCCATCCTTGCCTTCCCTGCCTAACTCCTTTAGTCCTTTAGGACAGAATCTCTTCCTAGGGAAGGTGGTCCTGGCCTTTTAGCACTAGGGTTGGCTTCCCTTTCCATGTGTTTCTGTAGCCCTTAACTTTGTATTTTCATCACCTAACATAGCACTTGTAACATAGTAATTGCTCAGTAAGCATTTTGGATTGGATGGCTGGCTCAGTGAATGAATCTTGTCCTTGTGAGTCATTGCTGATGCTCCAATAATGAAGCTTCATGTTATAGAAAACCATAGAATTTGCAAGTTCACAGTGTTGCTGAAAGGTTTCTAATCAGACTTCCAAGTGAAACAAGATGAGGAAACTGAGAACCAGAGAGGTTCAGTGACTCATCTGAGGCCATGTAGCTAAGTAATGTGAGGACTGAGACCAGAACGCCAGTTACTGATTTCAGATACAGGGCCTACCCAAGGCCTGGATTAGGGTGAGCTGAGGGGGACAGGGTTATGCAAGTGCATGGTCTATTCCTATCTTTGTTTAAAATGTTGATGTTTTGTTCGTCATGGAATTTTTTTGCATATATTGCAATTAAAAATTTTTATTAGTGTTTATTTATTTTTTAGAGAGAGACAGACTGCAAGTGTGGGGGAGGGAAGAGAGAGAGAGGGAGACACAGAATCCGAAGCAGGCTCCAGACTCTGAGATGTCAGCACAGATCCTGACGTGGGGCTCAAACTCATGAACCATGAGATCATGACCTGAGCCAAAGTTGGACGCTCAACCGACTGAGCCACCCAGGCACCCCATATTTTTTTTTAAAATTGCATTAAAATATTGTTTATCTTGGTTACTGAATTTTTTGGCTCCCCTCTCAATTTTGTCCTCAATGCAAGTGCCCTACTGGCCTCACCCTGGTTTCAGCTCTGCCCTTCCACAAAGTAAGAGAGAGAATATTTCATAGCCTTCCAACACTAGTGTAAGAATGCAGTTACACTTTGTATGGCATGGGCCCTAATTGAAAATATCAAAGGAAACACCACTCAACATGGTGGTGGGAGCTGTTAATAAACATTTTATGGCCTGGCTGATCTGCTAATTAGTAAGCATTACATTCACAGTATAAAGCTCGGCCAAAAGGAAAAAATGAAGTTTGAATAAAAGCTCTATCTACCTATCATCTGTCTATCTCAGGGCTAAGGACAATGTGAAGATTATCTTCATTTATAAATTTATGTTGTTGTTAATATATGTCTATATTTTTGAATTTTTCAAAGACCGAAGATGGAAAAAAGAAAATTATTCTACCCATTAGCTTGGCTGGTTTTGGCTTATGGTACTGCTGGCCTGTTTTGAAGATTTGAGGTCAGAAGGTTAAAAACAAAAAAACAAAGCAAAAAAACCCCTTGGCCATTTCTGCCAAAACATTAGGAAAGGAAGGAAAAGAACTATTAATAGAGATGAGAAAAAGAATTAAAGGGAGGAAATTTTGAGGAGATATCTACTAAGTACCATGCAAGGCACTACCATGGAGTATAGAAGAGGCTTTACATATATTATTTCATTAGTTTCTTCATGCAGGACTAGATATTAGTATCTCATTTGACAGCTGAGCAAAGGCCAGTTAGCTTTCCTAAGCTTTCAAAGCGATAGCTGGATCCAAACATAGGTCTGAGTTCAAGGCCTGTGCTCATTCACTTCATCCTGATTCTCAAAGACTTGGGGTGAGAGATCACCCCACCCCCTTCCGCCATCATCAGGGCCTCGGGGCGCAGGCCTTCGGCAGCTTGTCTGGATCCACTGGATAGAAGTCAGCAGTCAGCCCCTCCCTGCGTTATTTCCTCCGTCTATGGTACATTTATCTTTTTCCATTCATCAATAGCAACAGAAAGCAGAGATGCATATGCACAGGAAATAAATTCCCCTCTTTGTGTGAATGTCATAAATTTTTACATGATGTGAAAACACGTATTTCATATTGCCTCCATTATGTCAGAAGGGGCTTTTTCTTTGGGCATTATGGCATCAAGTGTTCTAGAAATGCTCACAGACACAGACTGAAGAAAAGGCGATCATAATTACTGGAGCAAATCCGTCACAATGAGGGGTAATGTATTTGCACAGCTGATGGTCAAGGGTTTCTGGGGTGCTCTTTTTATTGATGTTTCTGATGAATAGCATGGAGCAGTGACCCCCACTCCCAACATTTTAAATTCAATGAAATCCATACTCAAGTGGAATCGGATATAATTAACAAGAAATGAAATCTGGTCGAGAGTAATGCTGTTCAGCTCAGAGCTCTACAAGCTGAGCATGCTTTATCGTTATTCCCATCTTCCAGCCTTTGCTGGCTATTGCTTCCAGGCAAACCCACACACTAAAATGCTCTAATAATCAGCCCACAGCCTTCTCTCCTGGGGGTCACAGGAACTGAAAGAAAAAAAAAAAGTAAGACCTTTTCATTCACACTTGTGTTAACTGGAAAAAAACGTGTGTGTGTGTGTGTGTGTGTGTGTGTGTGTGTGTGTGTGTTTTCCTGCAGTGTGAAAAGCAAGGCAGCATCTCTAGGTTTGAGAAAATCTTTTGGGTTTAGTTTTTAACATAGGCTGACATGTAAAATGTGACACAAGCAGTTCCTGGCCAGATTAGTTTGGAACAATTAGAGTATTTTAGCAATCTAAAACGTAAACAATTATATATGTACTATAATGCTATACAAAATGCAGATGTAATGAAGTGCATGGCATGGAAAGTAAAAATCAGTCTTATTTCTACTCCAATCTCTTTTCCAGAAAAACACTGTCAATTGTTTAGTGTATGAGCCCCCAACATTTTTGGTCCATTAACATTTACATATGTTGTTCTTTTTTTCTCATTTTTTTAAAGGTGAGATTATACTTTACATACTATTTTGCCATTTAATTTTAGTTATGATTCTAAACAAAAGCAAATTTTAGGTTAGTAAGCATCTGGTAAATAGTACTGTTGTGCGAGAAGGATGAGTGCCACTTTCCATCCTAAAATAGAGCTCCTCTGACATAGCCTAGGGTTCTTTGGCCATTTGTCTGCATGTATATTTTGTAGATACAGTCAGTGAGCAGATATTTTCTTAGCTCCTTCTAGGAGCCACCTACTTTACCATGAGCTTTTCTTCTATCTAGCAAGAGATAAAATAATGAGGTGACTTAATTTGAACTTAATGAATGGCAACAGCTGTAAATTCTCCTTGATTCACACAATTGCTGGAAGGGATAGTCTACTCCAATTGTCTTATTTTTATTTTTAGATGAGAAAAGGGTCTGTTGAGGTTCACCGACTTCTCCAGGGTCCCACAGCGATTGGAGAGGCTGTCATGACAGGCTGGTTTCTAGCCTAGAAAGGCAGTGCTGCTTCCATTATACCTGACTGCAAAACAACCCTTACATCTGGAAGAGGGAACAAGGGAACTCACTTCATAAACACTAGCTTGAGCAATGAATCCCTAGCAAATTGTGCCTCATGCTTTATGTAAATATTCTCACCTAGAAGCTGCTGCTGAGACTGTATCCCTATCCTCACTCCCCTCTGCCCATGTAACCACTGCTCAAGCTCTACCTTCTCCTCCCTGGCCTGATATTCTCCCACTTTACTAACACTTTGAAGTTAGGCAACATCTGACCCTAACATTGAGGTGAGATGGTACCATGTTCCTAGGGAGGGTATTCTTCTATAAACATTTTAGCAGAGATTAATTTTTCAGTTTCATTTCTTGCCATCTTGAACCTTAACGAATGAGTTCCAAAATAAGTAAATTTTACCTGCCAACTTTAATCAAGGCAGGAACTCTTCCTTATAGTAAGTGATGATTTTTTCTTCATAATGGGAGCACCAGTAAAACTCTGATTCTTAAATACTCCAATTATTTTTCATTGCTATGGAGGCAGGCTCCTGTGGTGGGCCAATAGCTTGGGCTGTGCAGACAGAGGGAGCTGGGTTCCAGTCCCAGCTCTGCCATTCACTGGCATTGTGATGTCAGGCCCCTCCCTTTGTCCTTCAAAGACTCAGGTCTCTCTGTGAGATGGGGGCAATAAAAGCACCTTGCTGCCCTGGAAGAGATTTTGTAAGGAATAAATAAATTACTTGCCACTAACATAGAGTTTAGAACATAATAAGGGCTAAGGACATTGTAGCTACTATTATTCATTATTTATTACACGTACATGATTGAATAGTCCTCAGAACCACCTGGATATCAAGCTTTAAAATCCTGGGTTGTCCCATTTTCTTCCACAACACTTTAACCTCCATTTGTTTGTTTGTTTGTTTGTTTGTTTGTTTGGAAATTAAGACTTAAACCAAGAAGCTAAAAATATACATCATTAGATAACCCCTAAACTTTGTCAGGTCTTCATCAGAATATCACCTTCAGTCACTCCTGACCCAAGAACCATAGAATTCAGAAGCATAGCAAGGGGTGGGAAAATAGAAGGGTTTGATCAATACATCAAAGCTCTGCTTTAAAGAATAAATCTCAGCCCTCGTTCTCTGCGTCTTTCTACTTTGATAGAAATGCTTGGGAATTGATGAAAATGTATGCCTTTCTCAAACACGGAGATAACATTTTTAAACACTACTGGTTAAATACATACTATAAGTCTCATTTTCCTTTGTTTACTGCTAGGTTACCTAGATGTAGACATGTATATAGAATCCCAGTCACTCACTCAGTGCTGGGGTCTCCCCTTTCATACCACATGACAAGAAGCTACCTGGCCTCTTCCTTTCAGCATTCCTTCTCCTTGAGAGTGACCATATTGGATGTACTCAAGATTAAGGCTGATTGGATCTGAGTCTGTGTTGGCCAGGATTCAGAGAGCTGGTGCAGAGAAGGTAACCTTGATGTGCATTAAAAAACTCAAACATACTTTTACCTCAGGATTTTGTACTTGCTGTTAGCTCAGTCTAGAGTGCCTGCTTTGCAAAAATCTACATCTCTCACCCTTACCACTTTATACATCATGTCTTCATCATGTAGGACCTCCCTGGTCCATCTTTAAGTCTTTAGTCTGCTTTGTGATCTTCCTCCTTTTACTAAAATGTAAGCAAGATGATAGAATCTATATGTCTTTTCCCTTTTTACATCCCCAAGGCCTAGAAGAGTACCTGTCACACTCTATAACTTTAATTGAAATTTATTGAATAAATGAGTTAATTAAAATGTAAAGAATAATTGGCATCTTGAGAGTGGATCTAGGAAACCTGTGGAAATCACTAAATCCAAAAGGCAGAAGATGAGACAAAAAAATCTAAAAATGTGAGATAGCTCCAGAGATCTGCTGGGCAGATCTGGGAATGCATGTTGGTAACAAGACCTGAGGCGGGGTGGTGGTGGTCACTGAGGATTGCTCTAATTGAGGTAGAGGTGTCTCAGTTAAGCGACTCTCAGACACATGGGGTGCTGGTGGGTAGGACACATACCAGCAAACTTACTTCTGCAGAAGAGTCCATTTTACAGTGGACAACTTGAAACTTTAAAACATTCTTCCAGATTGAGCCACATTTGGCCTCTTCTCTAGCTATATGGGGCCAGATGGCCAGATTTAGGGGCTCAGCTCATGAAAAAGATAAAATTAAATAGTGAGCAAAGAAGCCAAATTTCATTTTATAAAGACTTATTTATATAGTGCTCCAATGAAATGAGCAAATTAGTCACAGATTCACAGATTAAGAACCCATAAGGAAAATACCTTTGGAAAACCTAAAACACTTCTTTTGTGTATCACCCACTATGGGAGAAATGTATATTTATATAGGAAATCTAGCTATCATGGGATCTTTAAATATGAGGTTACACCTGGTTACTAGATTTGGCTCAGGGTAAAATGTTGACAGGTGTTCTGTGTGGTTTGTTGTATTTGTGTGATCAGGGATACAGTGACCAAGGCAGCTCTGTGAAGGACTGGACTGCCCTGAAGTTGTCCCAGAGTTTCTCCTGGAGAAGCTGTTCAAGGTGTGGCAGCGTTGCCTGAACACATGAACCCAGGTCTTGATTCCTGTGAATTTCCTTGGAGATCCATGATTACATTTTTTTTTTTTTTGTGGTCTTTTGCTTTAAGTGTAAGTTTTCACTCCCTTGAACACCAACTACATAGAAACTTACCAAAACTAATCAAAGGGAAATGTAAAATTTTTGGAGTTGAGCTATGTTAAAAGAGAGTATGCTATTCTATAGCAAAAATAGTCCTTTTTATAAGAGATCAGTCTTTGTAAGAGTCATAAGGAAAAGCCAATTTGGAAGCAAAAGATGAAAAAACTAAGCTTTATCTTTATACATGGAGAAAATAGAATTTATAGGAAAAGAACTGAAAGAAGAGGAATCTAAACATTCCAAATGAGGTAAATTGATTGCCTGGTGTTACAAGATGGGTAAGGTCACTAGAGAATAAGTCAGAATTTATCAGGTCACTAGTGCCTTTTCTAGTAAGGCATCTGGCAGATAGAATGCCCCATAGTCTTTCACCAAAGGGTGACTCTTCATCAAAGAGGGACTCTTTCTCCTCTCCTCCTCCCAGCTCTCACTTTTGCTATAAATTCTTGTTCTTCTACCTTTTCCTCAAATTCAAGATTCTTTGTTGCTAGTGGATTCAAGGGAACAATTCATGAAATTAGGGTTTCTTTTTTCTCTTGTTCCTCCAGAAAGTCTGTAGGGGCCATCCCAAGGATACTTTACATCAAGATTTTTTTCTGGCTTTTTAGTAGCAAAGAGAAATCTCTACCCACCAAGACTTTCCCTCATTTTCCCCTTCCAGGTGCTAGATCCCCCCAACTTTTTCCTAAAACGAATGGTAAGTTCCCTTTACGGTAGGTTCAGCTTCCAAGTAAACTTGCTTTTGAACATATAGAACCACAGAAAGAAACTTGACAACTTTTCTTTTTCTTCAAAAGTAATTTTGATTTATTTCTTGATTTGAGTTTAGGAAATGGCTATAACTTAAGTGATCGAAAGGAAATTCTATTGAATTATAATTGCCTGGGTGATATTTTATTATTTATTTATTTTTTTCTGGGTGATATTTTATAAATGAACATGATTTAAATATTGTTAAAATGTGAATTAAAAAGAAAATGGTTCCATTATTATAGGAGATGAAACACAGCATTCACCTTAACAATTGTTCCATATGGACTTCACCCAGCATAGTTTCTTGTCTGACATTTCCCAGTCTTCAGCCTCTTTTCTACAGAGCTACCTGTTCCTTGCATTTGTCTTCATCTATGCTCTTGCCCATTTTAGACAGCTCTTGCTGCTAATCTTTAATGCATGTCTCCCACCCTCTCCCCCAGACAACTTCACAGCCCATACCCATCCCAGTCCCTGAAAGAGAACATAAAGATTATTTGTAAATGGTGGAATATACTGGGAAGTATGAGATTTCAATCAAAAGATCTGAGTTTGGGGTGCTTGGGTGGCTCAGTCAGTTGAGTATCCGACTCTTGATTTTGGCTCTTGACTTGTGTCATGATCACATGGTTGTGGGCTCCGAGCTGAGTGTGGAGCCTGCTTAAGACTCTCTCTCTCTCTCTCTCTCTCTCTCTCTCTCTCTCTCTCTCTTCCCTCTCTCTCCTTCTCCCTCTCCCTCTGCCCCTCCCTAAACATGTGCACTCATGCTCTCTCTAAAAAAAAAAAAAAAAAAATCTGAGTTTGAGCCTTGATACATCTCTCACTCACTATGTGACCTGAGAGTTTTCTCAACCTCTCTAGATTTCATTGCTTCATTTATAAAATGAAGACAAGGGTAACTCATAAAGAATTGTTTGGGGATAATATATGAGGGGGTAAACTAAAATTCTGCAAAAGTGCTCATTTACTAATACACTGTTAACTAATTCAGCACCATCATTTTATAGAGAATGAAGGGAGAAAATGTAACTCTTCCAGGAATGCAGGACTCAATTTTTTACTGTTCATTTGGCATTTGAAAACCAAAGCATATAGTGTGAATCAGATGGAAACATACGTGCTGGATGAGGATATAAATCACCCTAGGCCAGATGTGTTTCTCTTTGATATGACTTGGAAGTGTTCTGTGGTAAACAGTGTATATGTTTGGCATTTATACGGGGAATCATTTATTACTTACCTAGAGCTTTTAAGTTTTTTGCTTACTATGTTCCTGTTTTAATATGAAGTGTGTCTGAGATTACTTAAAAGGGGTGAGAAGATTTTCAGCCTTGTTTTTGAAACTATAAGTGACAGGTCACCTGGGTGGCTTGGTTGGTTAAGCAGCCAACTCTTGATTTCGACTCAAGTCATGATCTCACAGTTTGTGAGATGGAGCCCTGCATCAGCACAGAGCCTGCTTGGGACAGTGAGGAGCCTGCTTGGGACTCTCTCTCTCTCTCTCTCTCTCTCTCTCTCTGCCACTCCCCAACTCATGAACACACACACACACTCTCTCTCCGTCAAATAAATAAACTTAAAAAAATAAAACTGTAGGTGAGTGGAGAAGGGGGCTGCTTGCAGAAGAGGAAAATGGAGAGGACAAAGGGAGGAGGGAAGGAAGGAGGGACCTGAGCTGATCCAGAAGGGGTCAGCTATTTCAGATGAACCTAAAATAGAAGCAGAAGCCTTCCCACATAGGGCTGTGAGGTCTGAAGGCATTAAACTCAATAACAAATAAGGGTCTCATGCTCTTTACCTCTGTCGAGTTGGAGAAACCAAAACTCTTTTGATGAAAATCACTGGGAAAATTCAACTGGATGAATAGGCAAGACCTGGACAGATGGATTGAGGTTTTAATGACAAGCTAAAGTTGAAACTAGACACATCCTTTTCTTTGATTATTAGAATATTTGAGTATGCGGTAAATATTTGTTAAATGGATGAATAAATAGAAGAGTGGATAAGTAAGTGAACCCAGAGTCATGGATGAATGGGATTACCCTGAACTTTTGATGTCTAATGGAACAACTTGGTTGGGCAATGGGTAGGGAGAGGGTGAGCTAAAAATGTTCTGGGTTAGAATTTCCAAATGATTGCTCTTAAGAAGCTTATTTTAGCAAGGGTCAGATAAGATGCTTGACCTAAAGCTGTGTACATGGTAAGCAATTATGCCACCTGAGGTTTGAAGAGTTTATGATATCCTTGACCTGCCCCGGAGACAGTATAGAATAATGAGATAAGTGTGGGCTCTAGAGCCCAACAGATGATTCTCAGTTCTGCTTTACTGGCTTTGACATAGGCAATATATTTAACCTATCCGGCCTTCAATTTCCTTATCTAAAAATGGACTAATAACACGTACCTCATATGATTATTGTAAGGAGTATTTAAGCTATGTGTAAATTTCCCAGCATGTTGTTCATTCCCAATAAATGTCAATTGATTTATCCTTTCCTTACTCTTGTACAAAATATCAGCAACACCCTTCAGATATAGGCATGTTAAAAATAAAGAAATTTAGAAATTCATATCAACTAACCAACACTGGTTTTCTCCTGCAGTGGAGAATATACATATACATTCTTAGGCATGTTTGTGTTTTTAAGTGCGGTACAATGAGGGCCTGTTGAACACAAATCTCACTGTATCAGTTGCTCCATATGGACTTCCCCAAGATAGTTTTTGTTGTGACATTTTCCCAGGCTCCTGCCCCTTTTCTCTGAGCTACCTTTCCCTTGCATTTCTTTTTATTTTCTCTCTTGCCCATTTTAGACAGCTCTTGCAGCCGATTCCTAATGAATGACTCCCACCCCCTCCCTTAGACAGCTTTGAAATCCATACTCCCACCCAGGGCAACAGGAGAGTTACCAAGTTTCACATTTTTCTTTTCCATTATCTGCCCTGATTCAACGTGTCTCTCATTCTTACCAATGCCGATAAAATCCCCTTTTTCCTCTTTTAACTTTTCCTCAACCATTAGTTCCTTTAGTTTATTCTTTGTGTTACTGTTATTACAAATCTTGCAATTATCTTAATGTGTTTATCTTGGTTATGTGTCCATGTTAGCAAACAGTCTTTAAAGTGAAGCTTATTGAAATCCAGCCTTGTGTAGTCACACTGGTCTTTCTAGATAACTTACCTTTCCTTTCCCAGCAGAGTCATTGATCATGTTGTTGTTGTTGTTGTTGTTGTTGTTGTTTTTCAGCCATATTTTTACTCTTGAGACTCTCCTTCTCTCATATACATACATCTCATCCTTTTAACCATTTCTACAGCTTTAGATTGGGGGGTTTTGTTCCTTTATTGTCTGGAGTCCTTGAAATACTCCTGGCTGGCTATCATGAACTCTCATGTTCCTGTTTTAAGGACGTTTCCCTCATTCCACATAATTGTTGATGAGAATAGGTTACAGCATAGTAGTCTACCTAATGACCCCATCCACTCTGAGAAGTGAAATCACAAAAACAATATTAAGCGTGTATCTGAGCACTGGGTCAATCATGTTGTCTTTTAGCCAGTAGGTGAATATTTGTCTTTTATCCCTGCTCTTCCTCACCATTCCATAGTTTGTATCAGGAACACACCATTCCTTTCCTTCATCAGCCCAAGAAATCTCCACTACATTGACTTTGTTTTCTCTTTCCTTTCTTTTTTAACCCCCACTGTAGATTGTAACCAGCTTGAATTTATCTTCAGGTCTGAACCATGTGATTTCCTCATCATTAGTATTTGTGCTTGAAAAATACATGTTTATAATGGTCATGCTGTAGGTAATTTCTTCCTCCAAGTACATCTGTGACTATGGTTTATTTTGAACAGTATCCCATCTTTGAGCAGCCCTTCCATTTCTTTTACTTCTGGCCCATTTTGATTATTGTCATGTGTTTCTTTTTTTTGGAAGGGGCTGCTGATTTTGTCTAAGATATTACTAATATTTTAAGGAAGTGAATCTTTATTGCTGATAGAGGCGTTTTAGCCTAGGTAAGTCTTGTGATTTTCCTCAAATTGTACCATATTGGTAGGTGGGCACCCAGCCTGTTCCATAGAAGAGGCTCGATTAATTTTTGCCAGTTGACTGACTGAGTGAATCATCTGCTCCTTTATCCCATTTGCCATGCTCAAGAGCCATTTGGCCCCACTTCATTCCTTTTTTTTCTCTGTGTCTTGAGAACTATGTCAGGAGAAATGTGTCAGAGAAACAGGTCCATAAATAGATCATTACTTACAGGGAGAAATTCCAAATAGCCTTGTTCTGTGTCCAAGAAAACATCAGGGCTCCTGAAAAGCAAAGTGAAAAATCACAACTGAGCTTACCATTTCATTGGGAAGACAAAAGACACAGACATAAGACGGCGTGATACTTGATCTAGTGAATGTTTGAGGTAAGATGCACTAGGCCTTCCCTGAGCTAATTGAACACCACAGAGATCCTAGAGCCCTTAGTGTAAACTTCATACTGAGTCTCATATATTCTTACAAAGTCTGAGAGAAGAACACAAGTCTTTGGGATGAAAGACTGT
Organism: Panthera uncia; assembly: GCF_023721935.1. Lineage (NCBI taxonomy): Eukaryota > Metazoa > Chordata > Mammalia > Carnivora > Felidae > Panthera > Panthera uncia. The sequence goes on from NC_064807.1 coordinate 61,290,752, forward strand.
CCTGGAGAAATGGGGCTCACAATGAGTCAGTGAATGAACTAGACATCCCTTTTCAGAAAAAGGTTTATTTTTCTTAAGGTAAAGTATGAAATTGATGTGACGCTGTCTCACTTGAGGGAGATTCTTAGAAGCATTGATTTTATAATAGGAAACATGCACATCTCCTAATGCATTTGCATTGAATGCTCATACTTCAATAGCCACAAATCCTCAGAGGCCAGGAAAGATTTTGGTTCAGAGCTATTGTCTAAAGAGTGGTTATTCACTAATATATGGATGATGAAGACTTGAAAGATAGGAAAATACTAGCAGTATATGTGACATATAGTGGGTTAATAAAAATACTATCAAAGAACACTACAAAATGATAAGAAATAGACAATAATAAAATGAGCAAAGAGTACAAATAAGAAACTCCTAAAAGGTAAAATGCAAATGGCCAGTAACTATATTAAGGGAAATTCAAATTCACTAATAGAGAAAAGCAACTAAAAGCTCAAAATACTATTTTGCAGCCATCGGATTGGTAAAAAAAATGTAAATATTGTTTTTATTCGGTGGCGGCAGGTGTGTGTATATGTACATATATGTACGTATATCTGAAAATAGACACTTTGTACACTGCTGATGGCTATGTGAATTACTACAATGGTTTCATCACTTAATTGGCAAATATTTCCAAAACTGAAAATGGACATACGTTTTCATTCAGTGCTCTGCCTTTGGGTAAGATATCCTGAGGAAATAAGGGCATGGGTTTTTAAGGATATATATATATATCCAATAATGCAGCATTTGGTAGTTCAAACATGGAAAAAATATCTGAATAGCTTATCGACAGGATACTGAATAAATTATGGAATACTAAATAAATTGTAATATTGTGCCATTTTGAAAAACTTGGCTTTATGTTTACTTACCTGGATGTCCATTCTTCTTTGGGAAGTAGAAAAGAAAATTAGTAATAGTAGTGAAAATATGTATATTGCTTACCATGTGTCAGGTATTATTCTAAGTTGCATATATTACTTCATTCAAATATCACAGTAGCAATTTACAATTGAGAAAATAAAGCAGAGCGAGGCCAAATGACTTCTAAGGCCACATAAATGCTTAGTGGTAGAACTAGGATTTAAACCCTGTGGGTTGGCTCCAAAGTTGACATTCTTTTTTTTTTTTTTAAGTTTTTATTCAAGTAATCTCTAAACCCAATGTGGGGCTCCAACTCATGACCCCGAAATCAAGCATCATGTGCTCTTTCAACTGAGCCAGCCAGATGCTCTGATACTCTTTTTCTTCTTTTTCATGAATATGCCATTTTAATTTTATTGAGTGGAAATAGTTATTACATTTTAATGAAAAAAAAACTCAGTAATACATAGATTTGGACATTTTGTCTGCTAAATGCATTAATCAGTTTTGGATTCCCAAATAAATTATTTATTAGGTATTTATACAGACATAAAACTAAGAATACCAAACTCTTTAATCAATATTATAATAAAAATTGTTTTTAAAACTTCATAGTTAGAACTTAAGAAAATAGACAATGAATTCAACTCATCTCGAATGTTTTTTGTTAGACGTAATTTACCTTTGTAAACTTACATTTGTTAGTAAAATGACTAAATGGTGTAGCAGAAACAAATAATCTAAATGCCAGAAATAAATAAGAAATTTGCATACATATAAGATACTCTTTCTGAGGTATGTGTGTCCAGAATTGTAGAAGTGCCTCTTTATAGGTGAGATAAGAACTACAGTGCTACATAAATCTATCAATACTCTGACAAAGAAATGTGAAATGTGAAATCACAGCCTTAGGTTATAATGTAGAATGCAAATCATGAAAATAAATATGGTAGGTAGGGAAAGAGTCTTGAGTGTCACATTCCATTCTGCTTTTTACACTTCCACTTTCTTAGGTCTTCTCCACTCTTCTTGGTGAGGTTTTTTTCTATTTGTTTTCTTCTAAAAACAAGTCAAAACCTAACCCATTTTTCTTTCCCTCCCACCTTCTTCCTTCCATCCTTCCCTCCTTCCCTCTCTCCCTCCCTCCTGTCTGTTGAGATGTTTCTCATTTACAATCAATCTGCTGAATGGACTGACATTTGTATCTCCAAGAAAATTACAGTTTGGGGGTAAACATAATTTTATATAATAAGCAGAATGCAATGTGTTAGTTAAATAATACATTGCCCAAACAATAGAGTGAATGCTTAATGAATGGAGTTTTTATATAATGCTAAATACTACTGTGTCATTTAATTAATGAATAGAAATAATTACTATATCTGTAGCTTTAAAATATAAATTATATGGCTCCCTATATGTTTAAATTTCCTGACCGCAGTATAGGCTTTCTTATTCTTCTTTTTCCTTTCACTCTTCATTTGTGCTCCTGACTTTATTAAAAATCCATTATTTGTGGTGATCCAGGCAAAAGTTGCCTTCCTTCACCTCACTTGTAATTTGTAGCCAATATTTGATGAAAGAACTCCCTTAGCTTGGTCTTCAATTTCTTTGGGTCTGTCTCTTCTCGTTATGGAGGCTGGAAATCCAAGATCAAGGTTCACCAACAGTTTTGGTGTATGGTGAGGACACTTCCTGGTCCATAGATGATCAGTTTCTCCCTGTGTCCTCACATTGTGGAAGGGCCAAAGTTGGCACTCTCATGACCACACTGTACTTTTTCTTAAGTGATGGGTATTATAAAATCCATTTTTGTATTAAAACCCAAAATAATTATATGTATATGTACATATCTATGTGCATATATGATAAAAATGGATGCTTCTAATAAGAGACTTATTTAAAAAATTTTTTTTAATGTTTATATTTGAAGGAGAGAGAGACAGAGTGTGAGTGGGGGAGGGGCAGAGAGAGAGGGAGACACAGAATCAGAAGCAGGCTCTGGGCTCTGAGCTGTCAGCACAGAGCCCGATGCGGGACTCGAACCCATGAACTGTGAGATCATGACCTGAGCCGAATTTGGACACTCAACCAACTGAGCCACCCAGGCGCCCCAAGAGACTTAGTTTAAAAAACAAAATAGTGAGATTAGTTTTCCTTTAAGTTTATCATACTCGAACAACCAAAAACAAGAGCCTCCTTAAAAATTCCAGGAGATTCTACAATCTCTGATTCTGTGATCTCTAGATTGATTTGAATCCTCATCAATGTGTTTTTTTGGCAAAAGACCATGTACTGAGAGAATTTGCTGCCTAGTCTGAGACATAGAGGGGAGTCACAGAGCAGGTTGTGAATGTCATGAAGTTATGAATGTAAAAGACAGAAAAACAATGAAAACTAAGTGTATTTGAGCTCTCTGAGTAGGGCTTGGGTCTCATATTTTATATCCTGATATATATGAGGAAGATATCTCAAATGAATAGGTGCTTTGTTGTCTATGTTGTTACTGGAAGAACCAAGTGTGAAGGAATAGCATCTGAGATCGGGGTACTGTAAGAATACTATTGTGGAGTAGGATAGAAGAAGGATCCCAGAAGAGGTAGGATCCCAGAGGATGATGAGAGAGTACTCAGTAGGTCTTGTCTCTCTATTGATAGTACCAAGTCAGTAAAAAAACATAGTATTTATAAGTCACAATTGGCCCGAGTTGATGCCTATTAATGGCAGTTTTGGTTGATCTTAGACAAACTAGAACTATTCTGTTTTAGTATCTAAAGAGAAGCCATATTTAAATGGATTGGCTCCAAATGGTAGTTAAGGAATTGTGCTACGAGCATACTGCCTGTGTTCAAATCCTGCTTTACTACTTATTAGCTGGGTGAACTTGGGCACAATATTTAAATTTTTTTAACTTCAGTTTCCTAATCTGCAAAATATAGATATGAATAATACCCACTTCTGGGGTGCCTGGGTGACTTAGTTGGCTAAGCATCCAACTCTTGATTTAGGCTCAGGTCATGATCTCACAGTTTGTGAGATCAAGCCCCATGTCAGGCCCTGTGCTGGCAGTGCAGAGCCTACTTGGCATTGTCTCTCTCTGTCTCTCTGTCTCTCTCTTCCCCCCCCGCCCCGGCCTCTCTTTGTCTCTAAACAAACAAACAAACAAACAATTAATTAATTAATTAAACAAAATAATAGGGGCACCTGGGTGGCTCAGTCAGTTGAGCGTCTGACTTCAGCTCAGGGTATTATCTCATGCTCATGGGTTTGAGCCCTGCATTGGGCTGTGTGCTGACAGCTCAGAACCTGGAGCCTGCTTTGGATTCTGTGTCTCCCTCTCTCTCTGCCCCTCCTTTGCTCATACTCTGTTCCTCTTGCTCTCTCAAAAATAAATACACATTTTAAAAAATTAAAGAAAATAAATCTATTTCTTAAGTTTACAGTGAGGACTAAATGACATAATCCATGTAAAATATGTACCATAGTGTATATGACATAATAAGCATATAATAAATGGTGCTTGCTATTATTATAAAAGCTATACCTTGAATATGACAGTAAATATGGTCTTGACCAGTGCTTCTCAAATGGTGGTGATTTTGTCTTCCAGGAGACATTTGGCAAGGTCTGTAGACATTTTTGGCTAACTCAGTGTAGCAGAGAAGGGTGCTACTAGCTTCTAATGGGTAGAGACTAGAGCTCCTGCTAAATATCTTGCAATGCAGAAGATAATCTTGCACAACGAAGAATGATCTCAGCCCAGATGTCAGTACCTGCAAGGTTGAAAAACCATGATCTAGGGTGTTCAAGGTCTCAGATGATTCAGCTGGGGTGAAGTGAGTGGGTGGCTGTGGCTTCTCTCTACATTGTCTTTCTTCCTGTAGTAAGCTACCCTGGGCCTGTTCGCATGGTGGTTACCAATGGTAAGAGAAGGCAAACTCCAATGTGTAAATAATTTCCAGTCCTTTTCAGTCATGTTTTCTAATGTCCCATTGACCAAAGCAAGTTCTATGGCCAAACGCAGATTCAAGGGGTATAAAATTGGACTCAACTTTTTGATGGGAGGAGCTACAAATCACTGTAGCTTTTTTTTAATCTACCATACAAAGAGGAAACATATTTAAATGATTCAGTCTGGTAAGGTGCCCTCCAGGAAGACCATACCAATTTACTCACCCAACAGTTGCCTGTGTTTCATTATCTCACAAACACTTCTAAGTCAGTGTTAAAAATACATTAGCACTTAGAGTCTTTGATCACTCAGGTGAAAATAAAAGGGCAAACAGAAATAGAACAAAATAGAAACTCTACATTAATTCTTTTTTTTATGTTTCCACTCAGAAGAGCCCAGATTCACGTGTTAAAGAGCCTAATAGCATCTCAACTTAGATGCCACATAGTACTTAAACCAGAAGACATAAAAGGATTTTTCTCCCACAAACCTGCTTTTCCTACACTTTCCATTTTAGTTAATGACACCACCATAATCTAACCACTTGATTCAGAAACCTGGGGTTCCTCTGGGAACCTCCCTCTTCCTCACGTAATTTTTTAGTCAGTCACCTAGGCTTCCATTACTTTACTTCCTAAATGTCTCTCATAGTGACTCCATGTTTCCCCATTCACATCACCATACAATTAATTAATACCTTTCTTGGATCATTACAATATCCTCTGTCCACTATCAATTCCCCCACCACCCCACACCTATCTAATATTTCCAGAATTATCTTTCCAAAATAAAAATCAGACCAAGTCAATTCCATGACAAAAAAAAAAAATCCTTTGAATCTTCATGTACTTTGTAGGATCTCCATGTCCTTGAGAGATTAAGTTCAAATGCCTTGGCAAAGCATTCATGTTCCTACTTTAGGAAAAATCATAACACTCTACCCATCTTATACAGTTGTTTAGATAAATAAATGAGATGCTCTGTGTATTTTGAATAGATGTGCATATGAATCAACAAATGAGTCAATGGATACAAAAGAAGTACAAAAGTGTGTGGTTTGGAGTAAAGGATTTGTAGGGAATAGATAGATATAGCTTGAAGGGTAGTCTGGCACCAGATTATAAATGGCTTTATGTATGAGGCTAAGAAGGAAGGGTTTTATTCTGTGAGAAGCCAGAAGCATATGATAGCCTGTGCTACTTTAAATAATCTCTAGAAAGGGAAATACAAATGCCATAGGATATTTCAATGTCAACAAATTATAAGTTTGAATATTCTTGTCCATGTTGAATCACAATTTCCTGATGAAGCTCAATCCTCCTGATAGCCTAACTTCTATAACCTGACTTTCACCAAGTCTTCCAATTCACAAGATAATTTCCAAGAAGCTTCTTTCATGCATTCATTTCTTTGGACACAACCTTTGACCTATATCAGAAAATAGTCCCAACAACATTTCTGAAGCGTGTTGATGACACAGTCAATTGAAACAGAATCCAAAATGGCTGTGAAGTACTGGAGTCAAGGTGTAATGTTTCTATTAGGCTTTCCCACTTGTCTTCAGCTGTGCTTTGCACAAACCTAGAAGTTCTCTTTTATTTTATTTTAATTTTTTAAATGCTTATTTATTTATTTATTTATTTATTTATTTATTTATTTAGAGGAAGAGAGAGAATCACAAGCAGGCTCCAGACTCAGCACAGAGCCCAACACGGGTTTCAGTCTCACAACCACAAGATCATGACCCTGGCCAGAATCAAGAGTCAGACGCTCAACTGACTGAGCCACCCAGGCGCTCCTCCAGTAGCTCTCTTTTAGACAGGATTATTATCCAGTGCCTTGTGATCTCTGAGTTATAGAAAATTGATTTCTTCTAGTGCCTTCTCCTGGTGCCAGTCACTGAAATCCTTGATCATCAATTGAGAGAACTGCAGACAAATAAACAAGCAAAAAATAAATTAATTAAAGGAGCCTTCTTTGTTTCCACTCTTTGACTTCTGCCACGCTGCAGACCTCTTCTGTGTGCATTTGCTGTGTCAGCCCAAAGTAAAGCAGACAGAATGGGAATTGAGGAAGGCCATTAGGAGCTGAACCAGCAGGAACCTGATAAGGAGGGCCCCTGGCCCTGCTGTGAGTGTGAAGGCAGGCATGGTCTGTGGCAGGAGTGGAACGGAGGCACTTTTTTCTGTGCTCCTTGGTAACAGCATGGCCATTTCATAAACAAAAGGCTCCATGTGGACTGCTTAACCTGAGCTCATCAGTTCGGTGTCTAGGACTGGGAGTCCCTTTTAGTTGGAACCAATGATTGGATAAAGAAGCTATCATTGGAATGTTTTTTTTTTTTTTTCACACTTTGAATAAGATCAAGTTCTGTGTCCCTTGAGGGGTCTGTGTTCTGTACAGGATCCTCTCTAACATTAATTTGTTTTTGAATTCTTATGCTAACAATGAAAAATATCTAAATATATTAGTCCTTCCTCTCCTGTGCTAATCCAGGAAGCATCCTTTTGATACCCATCTAATAAAGACAATCTCTAAAACCAAATAATAGATTTGAAATGTGTTATAAGTTCTTATTTCATTCAATATAGGGCTTACCTTTAGTTCACCAGTGGAGACAGTTGTATTTGTCTTTCTGAAAGCAATTTGGTAAGTGTTTCAAGTAAATAAAAGATCAGCTAATTAATTCCTTATAGAATTGGGTTAGATGCTCTCATTTCAAATGGCAGCTTTATGCTTACTCATTGTCTTGAATAACCTTAAATATTGTTGCTATCTTCCTGCTCTATTATTTATGTAATCACTAGCTCTTGGTGTTCAGCTTCAGGTCATATAAAAACACTTACAGATATTTTCAACATGCACACAGAGGCCCTTTATGTCATAATCCAATTTGATGGTTTTTTTTCCCCTGCATTACCTCATGTGGGAATTCTTGTTTAAACTTTATTGATCTGTCTGGTTTATTGTGCTGGACCATACAGTCCACATCACATGGGTATGATGGAGAGGTACAGTGAACAGACTTACACATTTTTGAGTCTTCTCTTGCCAGCGGACACAATTAATTTCATCTCTTTTGAGCTGTCGGTTTAAAGTCATTGTTTGCTTAGAATACATTTGCTTGGAAACATTTTTTGTTTACACTATATAAACTCCCAAAACTAACTATCTCCTCTATCTGTAGTTCATGCCAGTTATTAACACAAAAGCAATAATGACAACAGCTTTCATTTATTCAGTCTTTTTAAGTGTCAGATTCTATATAAGTGCTTTGTATATATTATATCATGAATCCTTCAATATTCTAGAGAAGTTATTATCCATAGTCTTCAGGTGAGAAAAGAGAGGTCCAAAGAAGTTGAGTAACATGGTGAGTATATGTTAAACATCAGGATTCAAATCCATAGTTTTCTGAGTCTCAAATCTATGCTCTTAATTATTTTATTATACAAGCTCCAAAGGTAACCTGTTCCATCTTTCAGTTGTTAAAACATTTTATATTGAATGTCTTTGAAATGTCTCTTCCTATAGCTTTTATTCATTGCCTTATTTTGACAATTTTGTCTGTAAAGTGGCTTTCACTTCTCCATATGTGTTATTTTTTATAGGAGAAACATAGCTAATTCCTTCCGGAAGTGTGTATTGGGCACATGAACCATAGGATTATATATTCCCATGAAAGTGTCATTCATTCCTCAGAACCACGTATATAGAGACTGTTTCTTGATGTCTCTCCTTCATCCTGGTATTTCAATAACCCTGTCTTGGGTTTTTTTCTGTCCCCTGGTTCCTTTATCTGGTCACAAGTCTGTGTGATATTTGGACCAGGCTGCACCCACAAAATCCTCTCCTACTAAGACAAAGGTACCTTCAAGTTTCAGTCATTCCCAGGTCACCTGAAGATTCTGAGGTCATTTTATGGAGTCTGGACAACTCAGTGAAGGGGCAAGGGATCCAGTTTTATTTGAGAAATCAGGTCCCCTCACTGCCAAGTGGAGCCAAGACATTATACCTACCTACCCATATATGCATATATACCTGAACTGCCCAACCAAGATTAAATTAACATCAAGTCAGAATTTCAGTCCTTGGCCCTAAGGACTACTTAAGCATAACTGCCATGATAAAAAAAAAAAAATCAACCTTTTGCATTCTGTGATAGATTCTTATATGTCTCTAGTCTCCTTTTGATTCTGAAGATTTCTAAGGCTGGTAAAATTGTATTTTGACAGATGCTTCAGGATCATTTAAGATCTCTTTTTAAAAATTTTTTTATGTTTTTCTTTTAATTTTTGATTTTTTTTATGTTTTATTTCTTTTTGAGAGGGAGAGAGAGAAAGACAGAATGTGAGCTGGGGAGAGGCAGAGAGAGAGGGAGACACAGAACCTGAAGCAGGCTCCATGCTCTGAGCTGTCAGCACAGAGCCTGATGCGAGGCTCGGACCCACAGACGTGAGATCATGATCTGAGCTGAAGTCAGACATTAATTGACTGAGCCACCCAGGCATCCCTTTTATGTTTATTTTTAAGAGAGAGACAGAGAGACAGAGAGACAGAGAGACAGAGAGAGAGAGAGAGAGAGAGAGAGAGAGAGAAAGCGGGGGAGGGGCAGAGAGAAAGGGAGACACAGAATCCGAAGCAGGCTCCAGGCTCTGAACTGTCATCTCAGAGCCCGATACAGGGCTCAAACCCATGAGCCCTGAGATCATGGCCTGAGCCGAAGTCGGATGCTTAACTGACCGATCAACCCAGGCATCCCTAAGAAGCTGTTTCCTCTTATCTGACATAAAATCCTAGGGGTAACTGAGCCCAGAAAGTAACAGAGGTCATCACTGTCTGTGACTTCTGCAGCTGGGTACTGAATCACACAACCAAGAGATGAATGATCACTCACGACTACATTAAGAGATCTTAAGTGATCCAGGGGTGCCTGGGTGGCTCAGTCAGTTAAGCATCTGACTTCGGCTCAGGTCATGATCTCAGGGCTTGTGGGTGTGAGCCCTGCATCGGGCTCTGTGCTGACAGCTCAGAGCCTGGAGCCTGCTTCCGATTCTGTGTCTCCCTCTCTCTCTGCCCCTACCGCGCTCACACTCTCTCTTGTGTGCTCTCTCTCAAAAATAAATACACATTAAAAATAAAAACGAGGAAAAAAAAGAACTATGAATATATTGTACATGATTAAATAAAGTATTAAATTAAAAAAAAAATGAAACCGCTTCTGGTAAATGTTACTAGATCACAGGCCTTTTTTGTGCTTAGTCTCTTGTGTCCAGGTTAATCCTGGACACAGTTTCTTCCTTTTCCTTTCTGGTGACTTTTCAGAGTGTTTAGAAAGAAATCTGAAAGTCCCAGATCTCAGGTGCTCCTTCTCCTTTGGGCTACACACACCCTTGCCCATTTAACTGAGGAAGTAAAGAAAGAGAAGAAACAGAATTTCCTCTCAGCTAGAATAAGAAAAAGAAGATGAAAGATTCCAGATACATTAAAAATGCTCTGTAGAGGGGTGCCTGGGTGGCTCAGTCAGTTGAGCAACTGACTCTTGATTTTGGCTCAGGGCACAATCTCACAGTTTATGAGATCAAGCCCCGCATTGGGCTCTGTGCTGAGTGAGAGTGCAGAGACTGCCTGGGATTCTCTCTCTGCCCCTCCCCTGCTCTTGTTCTCTCTCTCAAAATAAATAAACATGAAAACAATTTTTTTTAATTTTTTTTTAACGTTTATTTATTTTTGAGACAGAGAGAGACAGAGCATGAACGGGGGAGGGTCAGAGAGAGAGAGGGAGACACAGAATCTGAAACAGGCTCCAGGTTCTGAGCTGTCAGCACAGAGCCCGATGCGGGGCTTGAACTCACGAACCGCGAGATCATGACCTGAGTCGAAGTTGGACGCTTAACCGACTGAGCCACCCAGGTGCCCCTGAAAACAATTTTTAAAAATGCTCAGTAGAGCAGTAATGAACTCCCCTATTACATTACAAAAGACTTTACCTCTCCAAAGTTATAACCCTCTCATCCATCTAACCAGAGTCCCCAGGCCCTGAAGGGACAGAAGATAGAGGATACATCTTACTTTCTCAGCACCATTTTTGTTTTATATTTCACAAATGTCTTGTGATGGAGAGAGTTGGAGGGGAACCGGGAGTGCTTAACCAAGACCTTATCTTACTTCCCCAAGCAGAGACTGAGTGGAGGATGATGAAGAAAAGATAGGTTTAGAGATATAAGATCAAAGGGACTCACCTCTTGTCTTAGAACGTGGCAAAGAGCTTGATTTCAGTATTTCTCCATGGGCTCTCAAGAATTGGTTCAGGCTTTGGGTGAAACTTTTGGGAAGTTCCCCTCAGCAAGGGTGACTGTGTGTTGACATCCAGCATAAGGGTGACCCTGGATACTTATGGACCACTAACCCTTGCGATTTACATTGGTTTCCTCCACCCTCACCAGTTCCATCAGTCTGATTGTTACAGAAGAGCTGGGCAAGGAGAGGAAGAACCTAACCATCACCATATGGTGACAAGAGCCCAAAGAGATGTTTGTGAGCACACTTGAGATACCTTGTGGGGACCCCCAGGCATACCCAAGTGAAATTCTGAGAGCGTTGGGAGGTATTTAAAAAGCAATTTGCTTGCACGTCCTGCCTGATGGGGCGGGAACCAGTGAAATTTGATTTATTATACCTATGATGATCCCATCTGTTTGTGAAGCCCAGAGAAACTCAATCAGCTCAGACTGAAATGATCACATTCCTATTGCTAACAGAGGAGATGTAAGCACTTGAGAAGGTGCGTCCAATTTGAATTAGCTGGGGGGAATAAGGCATTTTATTGTTCTTTGTAATGGAGCCAGAGTAGTATTTTGTATTTCATGACAATTTCCAGCATTGCATAGCATTTAAATTATTTTCTGTCCCCTCATTTATTTCTCACTAATTAGGTAACGTTCTCATTTTATGGAAAGAAAAGTGATAACACAGAAAAAAGAGTTGTTCAACTTAGTAATCCTATTAATAGGTACAACTAACTAAGTCCCAGGTACTAAGCTAAGAAAGTTACATGCACTCTTTTAGTTAATTCTTAAAATTACTTTCTGAAATGGGGATAGTTATTATTTCCATATTGTTGATGAATAAATTAAGGCTCAGAGAAGTCAAGTAACTTGCTCAAGGTCATACAACTAACAAATAGCCGAGTTAGGTTTAAATTCACATCCCACCAACCTCAAAGTCCATGCTCCCAGCCACTTGCTGTTCTGGGGGAGGCAGAACTAGAACTCAGATTTCGTGGTTAACTATAAAATAACCTTTATATCTGCTTTACCTGTAAGAGAGTTTTTCATTGCATGTAAGGTAAATATCCTCTCAAATAATTTGTGTGTGTGAGCTTTTCATTAATATGCATCAAATGGAAGCATATGATTTTCAGATGGATTCATTTCTCGTTTTGACTGCTTTTATTAATTTGAATATCAAAGCATTTGCTTGTTTATACACACTGAAGAATGAGCACTCTGAAAAGAGACAAAAGCAACTCTCTGAAAAGGTTTTGGCATGTTTTTATGAGTAAAAAATAGTTTGTATGAATCATTCAGGGTTTGTGTGTATTATGCACAATAAACCAAATGAGTGTAGCAAGTTAAATTTATGAATTAAAGATTTGGTAATTCATCAGCCACCTGTCTGCAAAAGACTTTTGAATTCAGTGTATATAAAATGCTTCCTATAATCACATGGAGGGAATACACAGTATGGCTACAAAGTAATGAGATTTAACATGTACAAGAATTTAGATAATCCTTATCACAATTTGTTTCTTTAAAACACATTAAAAATAATATATTGAGTGTAAGCTCCCCACTCTATAGCAAGGTTGGAGGGATTTTATATATCTCAATGTATGTTTTCCTGTCTGAAGTAGTCATTTTAGAGTTTATATTTATTTCAATAATACTGCCATTTCTTAAAACACTTCCAGAAATTCCCGGGGTGAATTTCCCCCAGAGCCAGTTTATAAGGTGCAGAAAAATAATTTTCATCAATTTATAACCACCTTCCCTTCTTTAACAAAAAGTAGTGTTTCTCCATCATATAATCCATCTGATTTACCAAACCAAACTCCAAATTGCTTTTGACTATTTCCCAAAACCAAACCCAATGTCTCAGTGTCACCACTGAACAAATCCAAAGGATTGTGGAGGAAGTCCCCAAAATGCTGGGATTAATTTAGTTACTTCCCAAGGTGGATAATACCCTGACTAGGCCTGCATGCCTTTGAGTGGACAGATTCAGGTCTGCCCTTAAAAACAAAATAACATTGCTTTGTATATACATTTGTACATTTTTAGCTCTGTGATCTCATTTTGCCATTCTCAAAAATTTTTTTTTAATGTTTATTTATTTTTGAGGGAGAGACACACACACAGAGTGTGAGCAGGGGAGGAACAGAGAGGGAGACACAGAATCCAAAGCAGGCTCCAGGCTCCGAGCTGTCAGCACAGAGCCTGATGCGGAGCTCAAACCCATGAGCTGTGAGATCATGACCTGAGCTGAAGTCGAACGCCCAACCGACTGAGTCACCCAGGCGCCCCTCATTTTGCCATTCTAATATCTTGATTCTTCAGTGAAACCAGAAGCTAATTTCTAGCCAATGTGAGACATTCTTTTGAGATCTTCTTATTCACTTTAATTTTATGATATCTTTTTTAAAATAACATGTTAATTGGTATGTAACTTGCAATGCACTTTACAATTTTTTCTGAGGGACGTTTTCAATAATTGAAGATTTTGGCTGCAGGATATACTTCTGACACCTGATTAAAAAACAGCTCAGCCAGACAGCTTGATTATGAAGCACAAGTCACTTTTTTTTTTGTCTCTGCTTTTGGTGCCTTATTTTTGGTTAGCGAGATAGAAATAAATACCATTGACTTTTTAAAAAAATATTTATTTATAACTAAGCAATTACATATTTTTTTGTGTATTCCTTGTGCTGTGCCTTTTATTCCTGTGTCTTATTATTCCATAACTGGAAATCTGTATCTAAATGCCATTGACTTTTAAAAGTGTTCATAATTGGGGCACCTGGGTGGCTCAGTCGGTTAAGTGTCTGACTCTTGGTTTTGGCTCAGGTCATGATCTCATGGTTCATGAGATCGAGCCCCACACTGGGCTCTGCACTGATTCTCTGTCTTGGGATTCTCCCCCTCTCCCTCTCTCTGCCCCTCCACTGCTGGCTGGCACTGTCTCTGTCTCTCTCAAAAATAAATAAATAAACTTGAAAAAAGGTAAAAAATATAAAAGTATTCATAATCGTCAACATGATAAGCAACATGGAGACAAAGAGGAGGTGCTGTGTACTGTCAAGAGCGGCCATATGCCCTCATCTGAGACTCTTGATGGAAGAGATCTCTCTGCCTGACTTAGATTTTAATATCTCATCTACCTTAGGTAAGATGGAAGTGAGTGTGAGGTGAAACTTATGTAGAAGTAAGTCTTATATCATAAATATTGTTTTGAAAAATATTGAAAATTGTCCCGAACTCTTATTAAGGAAACTGATTGCAGATAATAATAGCAATAGTTTTTGCATGAAAAAGACAAATGTAGCTTATGTTCATTATTGGTTATCTAATTTTGTTAGAATAGATCCTATCTCTATATTTCGCCTCTTAAAATCACTCTTTCAATAATTCACTCAACCTCATAAACTAATATATTTGCCATTTCTTTCTTTTTTTAGAAGTATAATTGCTTAGTTTTCTGTTTTATGGAAGTATAATTAACCTACAATATTATATTGACATCAGGTGTACAACATATTGATTCAACGATTCTATATATTGCTGTGCTCATGGCTAAGTATAGTCACCATCTTCACCATATAACATCATTACAATATTATTGACTATATTCCCTATGCTGTAACTTTCATCTCTTTGACTTATTTATTTTATAACTGGAAGTTTGTACTTCTTAATCCCTTTTATCTATTTCAGCCAAGTCCTCACCTACCTCCCCTCTGGAAACCACCAGTTTGTTCTCTCTGTTTAAGAGTGTATTTATTTGTTTGTTTATTTGTTTTGTTTTTTAGATTCCACATAAAAGTGAAATTATATGATATGTGTCTTTTTCTATCTTACTCTTTCACTTAGCATAGTATTCTCTGTGTCCATCCGTGTTGTTGCAAATGGCAAGAGGTCATCTTTTTTGTGGCTGAATAATATTCCATTTTGTGTATATATACCACATCTTCTTTATCCATTCATCTATCAATGGGTATTTCAGTTGCATCCATATCTTGGCTATTGTAAATAATGCTACAATAGATATAGGGGTATATATATCTTTTTGGATTAGTGTTTTTGTTTCCTTTGTTACCCAGTAGTGGAAATACTGGATTATATGGTAGTTTATTTTTAATTTTCTGAGAAACCTCCATACTGTTTTCCTTAGTGGCTGCACCAATTTACATTCCCAACAATAACACACAAAGTTTCCTTTTTCTACACATCCTTGCTAATATTTGTTATTTCTTGTGTTTTTGATTTTAGCCATTCTGCCAGGTATGAGGTGATATCTCATTGTGGTTTTGATTTGCATTTCCCTAATGATTAGTAATGGTGAGCATTTTTTCATGTGTCTGCTGGATATGTGTATGTGTTCTTTGGAAAAATGTCTATTTTAGGTCCTCTACTCATGTTTTACTCAGATTGTTTTTTTTTTTTCTTTTTTGGTGTTGAGTTGTGTGAATTCTTTTAATATTTTGGGTATTAACCCCTTATCAGATTTGTCATTTGCAAATATCTTCTCCAATTAAGTAGGTTGTCTTTTCATTTTATTGATGGTTTCCTTAACTGTACAAAAGTTTTTTTATTTTGGTTTAGTCCTAGTAGTTCATTTTTGCTTTTGTTTCCCTTGCCTGAAGAGACGTATCTAGAAAAATGTTGCTAAGTCCGATGTCAGAGCGCTTACTGACTATATTTACTAGTAGTATTTTTATGGTTTCAGGTCTCTCATTTAAGTCCATTTTGAGTTTATTTTTTTATATGGTACAAGAAACTGGTCCAGTTTCATTCTTTTGCTGTCCAGTTTTCCCAGCACCATTTGTTGAAGAGACTGTCTTTTCCCCATAATATATTCTTGCCTCCTTTCTTGCAGATTAATTGACCATATACGTGTGCATTCGTTTCTGGGCTCTCTATCCTGTTCCAGTGATCTATGTGTGCCAGTTTTCATTATGACTTTGTAGTACATATTGAAATCTGGGATTGTGTTATCTTCAGCTTTGTTTTTCTTTCTCAAGATTGCTTTGGCTATCTTGAAATAACCAAAGTCACATTTTAAACAAGTCACATTTTAAGTAGTTGTGATACTTATTATTTTGAGTTTCTCTTTTGTAGTTGCAATAATTCACGCAGACTGGTTTAAAGTTTCTTTTTGCATTCTCTGAAGTTTACTTTTAAAAGGAAGGGTGTGTGTGTGTGTGTGTGTGTGTGTGTGTGTGTGTGTGTGTTTGTAGGAGACACAGTAACTTATGTAAGGGAACAGTTTGTGTTATGGATTTTAGAAAGAGGCATTACCCTTAATAAAAATAATGAAGTAGGTAAATTTTATCTTCAATAATGAAGTAGGTAAATCTTATCTTACTCTTCAAACTTTCAGAAACTCTCTCCTACTTCCTGGAGGCCCTGATGTTCCCAGTGTCTAATGCCCACAGGGCATTGCTCTCATCTAATCTTCACAACCATATTAGAGATGATTGTCCCAGAAGCATTTGCAAATAGGTTGATAGATTTGTATTGGTGGTATTTCAGGGAACAGAGTGGCTTCCCAAGAAACCACAAATCTAAATACCTTGATTACTGTAAACCCTGGGGCCACCTAGAAAATGGAGGCTAAATTGACAACAAAACTGAAATCATTAAAGGTGGGACCTTTACTTGGAAATGAAAACTACCCCACCCCCTCCTCCGCTGATCTCCTTTGATCCCATTCCTCTGAATTCTCTGGAACCCCTTTTCAGTTACCAATAAATACTATTTTCTAGCTTTTCCCCAATATACTTCTACCTTCTTGCCTGAGAAATCTTAACACTTTTTCCCAGGCTTACATTGAAATTGCTGTACTGGCCTCTCTTAGTTTGAGGCTCCCAGGCCCTCTGATTGCCTGTACCCTGGATTTTCCCCTGGGTTCCCACTGCTACTTCAGACTATTGTTCAATCATCTTATTCTACCAACTTATTTTTATTTGAAATCCACTATCTCTTCTGGACTCCAGCCCTCCTTTGATACTGATGTTCTACTAATGCCTAATGGCTGCATTCATAGCTCCTTCTTCATTCTTAGGCTATTTGACATTTCTGCATTATGTAACATCATTAGTCAGTTTCTCCTTGAAATTCTATCTGTTCCAAATTCTCTTACCTCCTGGCCTTTCTCAGTCTTCCCAGTCCATCTTCTTTATCCAGTCTTTAATAACTGTTGCTACCCCATGCTTTACCCTTCCTGCCTCTATATTCTTCTCATGAATAATCAAATCAACACTTAATTCCCCAACCTCTCTTCAATATGACTCTCCTTTATTTCCACTATTGTTACCCCAGCTGTAACCTGCTCCAATGGAATAAACTCCTAAAAACATGTCTTCTGTCTTAGTTTCTCCCTAATTCCTATTCAGTTTCCATTATGTCTCCAGAGTCATCTTTCTGAAACATAGATTCAGTCTAAAGCATTACATTTCTTCAGAAATTGTTAGTGAATCTTGTTACCTCCAAAAAAAAGTACAATCTGCTGCAGGATTATGAGGGGAAAGGGAAGGAAGGAAACAGTGCAGGATGATGTATTATACTCTGGCCACTGCTTCACAAAAAACCAAGAGATAGTCAGTTGAATGGTATGTCTGTCTACTTGTCCACATGGGTTATCTTTGGAATAGCTTCTTCATAGATATTATACCTCAGAGCCAGCTTTGGAAGACGGGGAGTGGATGAAATTTATTCTTCTTATCATCTGTTGGTTCTCCCTTGTTCAAAGCTAGTCTGATGGATTTTGACTCCTCTATATGGTGACATTCACTCTGAAGAAGGATCCTGAACCTGTGGTATGGCGTTTCATCTCCCTTCAAGTGTGAGGAGAATCAGAATGGTGGTTGGCCTGACTACATGTCAATGGCCAAGATGGAGTCCTATATTCCTGAGAAAGTAACTACTTGGATCCAGGCAGTAGAATCACAGGTATGTGTGAGGCCCCTCAGTTGCTGCTACCACAGAAGCAAAGTAAGCAACTGAGAGCCTGGGAAGCAAATGTAAACCAAGAGATATAGGGAGGCAGATAAGATGTGTCCAGTTATAATGCTCAACCTCACTACTCCTCAGGGGATAAATATGAGATTCCATTTTTCACCTATCAGATTAGTAGAAGCTAAAGTGATAATATCTAGCATTGAGAAGATTTGTGGGAAGACTGGTACTCTCACAGAGAGCAGCTGGACACCCACTTTGGAGAGTAGGAAGTTTACTCATACAGTGGAATGCAAAGGCTAGCACATGGCTTAGTACTTCTATGTTAATACACTACGTTAAAAAATACCAGTAATGGGAAAAAACAACTTGCAGAAGAATATATATGATATCATTTGGATACAAATAAAACATAAGGAAATGGATAGAATGTAATGGCAGTGGGTGACAGTTCTGGTCCCCACTGCTAAGTGTGAGCCCTATGGAGCAAGAGATTTGGGGAAGAGGCTTATAGCTGCCCAGATGACAAGAAAGCAAAATATGGTACTAACTATGAGACAGGAAGCCACTCCACTCAATATTATACCAACAGTGAACTGTCCTTGCCTATTTATTGGTGACAGAATATAAAGGCGACTGTGATGACTTACGGACATAGAGGCCTGGTGGGAAAATGGAAAGATTATTTGAGATGCTGCCTAGAGCCTCTTTGAAATATTAAAGGAAAGCTTTCCTTTCCTCAAGACTGAGGTCTTGAAGGGAATCTACTGAACAAGCAACACATATGAATTTATGTTAAGATGAACTCATTGACTACTGGGGCTGGGGGCATTTGGGCAGAGTTCATTGTCCCTTGTCTATGGTCCCCAAACGTATCACATGACATTAGAGATTATTCTGTTCTGTTCTCTAGGATAAGGGTGATGTCATATTTATGTAGGGCCTTCAATGTAGTGTTATATCTGTCACCTAGTAAAGGCTTATTACTGTTTGTGGAATGGATGAACAGATGATTGGCCAGGGTCTTCAGAATCAGTTTGAACTACTTTAGAGTGATAACTCAAATCTGAACAAAATCTTCGGGTGAGAAAATCAAGAAATACTATCTGGCTGGCTTGAGTCTAGAATCTTCAGAAGAGACAAGAACTATCATGCCATTTGGGAATCACTTTGAATCTTTGTGAATAGCTACATTTTTGTCTTTCAGGTCATGCAATTGCATGGGTCAAAACTAAAGAGTGGATAAAAGCTAAAAAATGTTAATGTATACAGTTTCCAGCTTTCAATCATTTTTTGCCTTCTGCAAGTATTTCTGGGGCATTCACAGTTATGACAGGTTTTGATGTGTGTTGTATGTGATTTCCTTCATAAAACCTGAGGATTTCATGCAGATGTCAAAGACTATACTAAAACAGCATTAACCATTACAATATAACAACAAAAACTTGAAACTGATAGATGTTCTCTGAAAGAAGATAATTAAATATATATATATATATATTTTTTTCTTTTTTTCCCACAGAATAAATGTGTAAATGGGGCTTGTGGACAGGTAGATGTTTTTCAGTTCAGCATTCCTGAGGCCACTTACAGGCTTATATTCTTTTTATATTGGTAGCCCTGAGTTTTGTAGAATAAGAAGCCTTTTGATAGACTTTATATAAACATAAAAAACAACAAACACCCATATAATACTAGATTATATATTTTACATTATATATATATTATATTTTACATATTATAAATATGCATTATGTATATTAATGAATATTAATATATATTAATTGCATTATATATTTTACATATTTTAGACTCTATTCTTTCAGATTCTGATTTAACCCATTACATTTGGGGGAACATATTTAGAACATCCTTTAACAAATTGTAACAGTGCATTGAAAATACTAACTTATGAAAGATAACTAAAATCACCTGAACTTTGTGTTTAGCTAAAGATTCTTCCTCAGTAAAAGACTCTCTAATGAAAGTTAAATTAGTAATAGCAATTGTAAAATAAAGCAAAGAAGCAATAGACCCTATATTATCACATGACATAATGCTTCTTTCCTTGGATAAACTTGTGCTCAAACATTTCATCCTCTGACTCTTCCTACCCCACCCCTGGCCCCATTACACATCCTTCTGGCCCAGTGAAATGTTCTGTCTCCTGTGTTCCCCCTGGGCTTGTGTTTGGAAGTATGGTTTACTTTGGAGTATTTATTCATCATTTGTGTCCACCAGATTATTTCAATCCTCATAGTGATGGTATCTTAATTTGCTAGGGTTTTAAGTCATGTTCAGAACTTGGTTTTTGAAGCAAGAAGATGGTGCTTGGCTTGATACAGATAATACTGTCTTTATAGGGTCTCAGTCCGCTGTTCTATATATATCTCAAGTGGTGAGGAGCTTGACAGAAATCTTCCTTGACATAGCCAGGGTGAAGTGATGTATAAATGGTTATGTTTTCCAAAATATATGAAGTGTTTATTAAGAGTTTCAGAAAATCTAAAAACTTAAGGATAATATACAAATCACTCTCTTGAACCAGGTGATTATTCCTTTTCATTTCAAAGAAATTCTGAATTCTATGAACTTTGCTCTTCTGGACCAAGCTGAAAGTTCCCAGTTGATGGAATGCGGGACTTCCATTTATTTACTTCATGTTGACCTTTTGTAATAATCCAACCCAATACTTCACTCTTGACTTCCAATCCAGTCTTTACAGAGACTGGAGTGATGTTGAAGTGTCAATCAGATCATCTTACTTCCCTGCACGCAATAGTGGGTTCTCAGTGCTCTTAGAGTAAAATCAAATTCCTCACCATTTGATCCAGCGCCTCATTATAAATTCTAGCTGAATATTGTATCACTCTCCCTTGTTTCAATTAAGGTGATACTAACTGGCGTCACAGCATAACCCTGAAATCCCAGGAACCCTTAACACCAGTAGAGGTTTATTTCTTAATTGTGTTGGTAGAAAGATGGAGAGAGAATGGGCCTTTGCTCCATGCAGTCATTCATGGGCTCAGGTTGTGCCAGTCTGGTGTGCCGCTTCCACCGACATTCTTTTGATGGGGATTCAGTCACATAACTGTACTTGTATGCAAGGGAGTAGTTTGAGAAATAAAATCTTTTCTTGGAAAGGCATCCCCCGCAAACAACACTACAACACAGAAGAGACATCCTTTGATGGAACACTGTCTATTCCACACTACTCTGACGCATTAAGCTTCAGCCACACTGACTTTGCTCTGGCATATTTCTACCTCCAGGTTAGAGGAGGTACCATGTTATTACTCTTCTGGGAACATTTCTGCTGCTCTTAACATGACTGGTTATTTCTTTACTTTTTGGTCCTGTCTTAAATGTCATCTCCTCAAGGAAGCCTGCCTTCCTGCCTGCCTGCCTTCCTTCCTTCCTTCCTTCCTTCCTTCCTTCCTTCTTTCCTTCCTCAAAATGTTTTCTATAATTTTTAAATTTATTTTAATTGACATTTAGTTGACAATGTTATATTAGTTTTAGGTATATAACATAGTAATTTGACAATTCTATACATTATGCTCACTATAGGAAGTATAGTTACTATCTGTCACCATACAACCTTTTTTTTCAATATATGAAATTTATTGTCAAATTGGTTTCCATACAACACCCAGTGCTCATCCCAAAAGGTGCCCCCCTCAATACCCATCACCCACCCACCCCTCCCTCCCACCCCGCATCAACCCTCAGTTTGTTCTCAGTTTTTAAGAGTCTCTTATGCTTTGGCTCTCTCCCATTCTAACCTCCTTTTTTTTTTTTTTTGTTCCTTCCCCTCCCCCATGGGTTTCTGTTAAGTTTCTCAGGATCCACATAAGAGTGAAACAATATGGTATCTGTCTTTCTCTGTATGGCTTATTTCACTTAGCATAACACTCTCCAGTTCCATCCATGTTGCTACAAAGGGCCATACTTCATTCTTTCTCATTGCCGCGTAGTACTCCATTGTACCATACAAGCTTTTTTAACCATCTGTCAAAAGTAGAATTTTCCTGGGGCACCTGCGTGGCTCAGTTGATTAAGCATCTGACTCTTGATTTCAGCTCAGGTCATGATCTCAGGGTCATAAGACTGAGCCCCACATGGGGCTCTGTGCTGAGTGTGGAGCCTGCTAAAGATTCTCTCTCTCCCTCTGCCCCTCTCCCCCACTCATGCTCTCTCTCAAAATAAGTAAATAATTTTTTTTAAAGTAAGATTTTCCCAAGAAACTTGTTGGTTTCCTTTATGGCACTTATCATAATTAGTAATCATTTGAATTGTTTATTTGTTTTTGTCTGTTTCTCCCACTAGAGTGTAAGCTCCCCAGAACTGGGTATATATTTGTCTTTTACACCATTGAATTCCTGATGCCTGTCTGAGTGTCTGCCTGACACATAGTAGATGATTAATAATGCTTGTTTTCTAAATTAAGGTAGAGGCTATGGGTAGAGAGTAAATAATTACGGTATAAAACTAAAGTACTATTACTTACCATGATATAAATTCCTCTGTGACCAAGTTTAAAACAGTACAGCCAGTGAATCATGATTACTCTGTGCTGACACTTCATAATAACCCAATGCTTTTTTGAACAATTATAAACAGACTATTCCAGTTAGCTATTGTTGCACAATACCTTGCCTCAAAGTTTAGTGAATTAAAACAGCAACAATATACACCTAAAACTGATGTAACATTGTGTGTCAACTATATGTCGATAAACAAAACAAAAACAAACTTAATAAAATCAATTTCTCATCAAAATAGATGACTAATGCAATAAATTGAATAAGAAAATAAATAAGAATTATTTTCTTTAAAAAGAAGAATAATTTTCTTTAAAAAGAAAAGAAAAAAGAATTCTTTTCTTTAAAAAAAATAAATTGAATAATTGAAACAGAATTTGTACATACACACAGCAATGAATAGAGAGGAAACTGTTTTTAAAAACAACAACAATAATTTTATAATCTTTCATAGATTTTGTGGGCCAATAATTCAATAAGTATTTGACTAACTTATCCTGTCTCAGAGTTTTTCACATGGTGTGGTCAAACAGTGGCTAGCGCTCTGCCAACAATGGGGCCAGAGCAGACGCAGACTCTATAGGTTTCCAGAGCAAGTATTCCTGTGAGCAAAAGAGAAGCACATTGATTTTTATGACCTATCTTTGGAAGCATTGTGTCACTTCTGCTGTATGCTATTGGTTGAAGCACACAGTTTCAAGCATAGATGACATAGATGTGGATAGGAAGAGTGTCAGAGAATTTGTGGACATATCTTTAAACTATCACATTGACCAGAAGGGAATGAATCCTTGAATTTTGCAGAGTATTTGAAGGAATTGTTATTACCAGGCTCTCTCTCCCCTACTTTTTACACAGGCCACCAAGGAATTCCATGACATTTAATTTTCTCCCTGCACAGACCTCTCTAAGTAGCCCAGATATGTATGTATTCAGGACTTCCTATTTGAAAGGTGCCTCCTTGACAGGGTATTGTAGATATCATATTATGAACTCACTGACATTGAATTGAGCACTCACTCCTTTTCATACCATTGGAATTAGGCTGCATTGATCCTTAACATTGCTTTGGCACATTTGTAGAAAAGAGCTTTTTGCAGAATAATTGGTTTTGGATTTCCAGCCTTAACATTCTGCATAACACTTTCTCTGTTTTCATTAAAGTAGGTTTTTTTTTTAAACAATGGCTCAAATATTCTTTACTATAGTCAGAATTTCAGAGGAAGAGATTACCACAAATTCTAGGATCCTGCTGTATCATTATTTTACTACATTTATTTAATGGGGCATTTTAGAATGTGGATAGTTTGGATTAAAAAACTCTCACAAACGGCCATATTGTTCCAAGCTCCAAATGCACATTAATCAATGCAGTCCTCCATTTTTTTTTAATATGTGATGTTATAGTTGGAAATATTATACTATTCCATGTATGACCTTGAGTGAGGACTCATTGACTTTTAAAAAGGAAACTATTTAAGAAGAGTTTTATATTTGCAGAAAAATTGTGAGAATATGGCAGAGTTCTTGTATAACTTGCACTCAATTTCTCATATTGTTAACATTACTATGGTACTGTCATTTGTCAAAATTGGTGAACCAATACTGATACCTGATTATTAACTAACTCCATATTTTATTAGATTTCTTTAGTTTTAACCTACTGTCTATTTTCTGTTCCAGGATACCATATTACATATAGTTGTCATGTTTCCTTAGATCTTCTAGACTGTTACAAACTTTACTTGTTTCAGATGACCTTAATAATTTTGAGTTGAAAACGGCAAAGATGGACAGGGAGGACCAAATATTCTGTTAGGAAGTTGAATGTCACGACTAAGATAACAACTTAAGGACAGAATAGCCGTGTGTTTGAATCCTAGTGCTGGCACTTACTAGATGTATGACTTTGACTAAGTTCCTTAACCTACCTGAGCTTCAGTTTCTTTAGTGTTTAAGCGAGGAATAATAGTATGATCTTCATAGAGCTGTTGTGGATTAACTGAGGTAAGACATATACTGCCCTTAACATAATACTTAATGCTTAGGAGACACTTGTACTGATAACATTACTAAATCCAACCAGTCTTTATATTATTTATAGGGAAAACACTTCTCAAATTTTAGATGTAGAAGAGAAGAGAACATTCCAGTGTGAGTAAATTCATGGGAGTAGAGTAAAAATATAATTCAGCATATTAATTGAAACTGAGGGAAATGAACACAGTCTGGGTGCAGGGTTTTTGGTTTTTTTAAGAGAGAGAGAGAGAGAGAGAGATGCGTGCATGTACCAACGGGAGGGGCAGAAGGAGAGGGAGAGAGAATCTCAGGCAGGTTCCATGCCCGGCACAGGGCTTGATCCTGTGACCCTGAAGTCATGACCTAAGCTTAAATCCAGAGTCAGACGCTCAACTGAATGAGCCATCCAGGCGCCCCTGGGTGTGGGTTTTATTTTATTTTATTTTATTTTAATTTTTTTTTAATGTTTATTTACCTTTGAGACAGAGAGAGACAGAGCATGAACGGGGGAGGGTCAGAGAGAGAGGGAGACACAGAATCCGAAACAGGCTCCAGGCTCTGAGCCATCAGCACAGAGCCTGACACGGGGCTCGAACTCACAGACCGCGAGATCATGACCTGAGCCGAAGTCGGACGCTTAACCGACTGAGCCACCCAGGCACCCCTGGGTGTGGGTTTTAAATAGAGGTATCTTAGAGCAGGATTTTCAACCATCACTGAATTCATGATAAAATTTTTGTATATCTTCTTTCTCAAGACTTGCTACCCAGACCTGGAGAGTGGCAGAGGCATGATTTGAGGACTGCTCTAATGCTCAAAATTTTGGTGTGGGTAAAAATTCATCAACAAAGAGTATGGAAAATTCTCTTGCTTCTCAGGGTGCCAGTGGCTGAGAGGAAATGGAAACTGGTCTCATTGGCTCCATGATCCCTTCCGCAAATACCAAGAGAAAAATGTGCTTGTGACTTACTAATTAGGTGGAACCACCCTAATGATTTTATTGCTGTTGCAGCTTCTACCAAGAGAGTGTTTGATTCATGTAAGGCAATCCGAAGGATAATCCAGTACTAGCAAATGAAGACAGACAAGAGTGTTAGTCCTAGTTGAGTACATCAACTTTGCTTACTATGTACAAGGGTGGTGGAGATAGGAAAAAGGGTCTGTTGGCCAAAAGACTACTTAGAATTACTGTCTGTTATCACAGGCAAATGTTTCATAAAGTAAAACAGTGGCTTCCTCCCAGGATAGCTTTGGGAGCTGAGGACAGAGGAGGAAATTAACTATTGGAAAGAGTTCCCCTGATGGTGCTTAAGCTGATCCAGGCTTCCCAAGTGGCTGTTGTTATTTTCCATGTGGATGCTCGTCAGGAGGAAAGCAAGAGAACAGACTAGTATCTTTGTTTAAAAAAAAAAAAAAACTGCAGTGCTGGAAAATCTCATACTTAATATCAACAGCAGCCTCAAACTACTGGTTATCTGCAAAGTGCTGGGCATAATTACCCTTATAAATTCTTAAGTAGACCAAAATGTTAGATATAATGATTTTCATTTTAGAGATGAAGAAATTGAGGCCGAGAGAGGTAAATCTGCCCAACACAGTAGGATGTGAACCCACATCTGTCATTTCTAGAGTCCATGATCAGAGCCCATGTGCTGCAGATCTGTGTTCTGAATGGCAATGTCATGCACAAGCAGTGTCACTGACGTCCTGTCTGGAAAGTCCTACCATCCCAGTGATAATTTTCTGAGTTAGAAGAGATTTTAGAGACGCCACAGGTTCTCAACCTGTCTGCACATTGGAATCACCTGAAGACTTGAAAACGTACTCAAGGGGCACCTGGTCGGTGACCTTGTCGGTTAAGAGTCCAACTCTTGATTTTGGCTCAGGTCATGATCTCGCAGTTCGTGAGTTCCAGCCCTATGTTGAGCTCTGCACTGACAATGTGGAGCCTGCTTGGGATTCTCTTTCTCTCTCTCTCTGCCCCTTCCCTGCTTGTGTGCTTTCTCTCCCTCAAAATAAATGAATTTTACAAAAAAGAAAATATGCTTGATACCTGAACCCCACTCTCATAACCTCTGAGTTGATTGGTCTGATGTGTCATTGTTGTGGTGTGGGGAGGTATTTGTAAGTTCCCCAGGTGGTTCCAGTATGATCCAAGGATGAGAACCACTGACTTAGACGAACTCTCCCTGATTGGCTACTCCTGTGGACCATGGACTGTCCAGTATCAGCATCACCTGGGAGTTTGTTAGAACTGCAGACTGCTAGGTCCACCTCCTATGATTTGTATGCATGCTGCAGTTTGAAATAGCGGCAGTGTCCAGCTAACCCCTAAAGGATATGGAAGAGTTACACAGCAAAAGAAGGAAGGGATGGGCATTCTAGATAGTTGGGTTAATACACAAATGCTCAGAAGAGAAGGAATTATTCAGGAACTAGAAATAGGTCTTTGTGACTGAAGCAAAGTTTACTAAAGGATTATAAGATCCAACTTTTCGTACAAGCTAGACATGCTTCTGCCCCAGGACTTAGCACTGGCTACTTCCTCTATCTGCAAAGTTTATACTCTTTCATTTCAAATGATACCTTCTCAGTAAGGGCCTACCCTAATGACTTCCTTTAAATTGTAATCTTTCCTCCAAATCTGCACTTGCAGACTCCATTATTTGCTCTATTTTTTCCCCCACAAAGCTTGTTGCCTTCTAACATGCTATATGATGTACTTCCTTTTTGTCTTTTTTTTTTTTTTTTTTTTTTTCTGCATGTCTCCACACTAGAGTGCAAGCTCAGGGCGTTCCCAGATTTGGTTTGTAATCTATCCATGCATCTTCCAGCACTGAGAACAGTATCTGGCACTTAGAAAGGATGCTTCTTATGTATTTGTTGAGCTGTTGAATTAATCAAGTCATAACGAGCTGAGTAAGTCATGGTTGCTTTATTTAGAACTGTGAAGTCCATCAAGAGCCTTTTCAGGACTTTAAGATGAGATTTGCATTTATTTTAGAAAGACCATCTAGCTGCTGTTTAGCTAGTGGACTTTGGGTGTGGGCAGGTTAGGAGGTAGACAAAAAAAAAAAAAAAGAGGTAAAAGACAGGAAAGCCAGTTGGGTGACAATGGCAGCCTGCACTAAGGGAATAGGGGCTGGAAAAGATGGGATGGATTAAAGGCCCACTTAGGAAGCAGCATCAGCAGGGATTAGTTGAGGGGGTGAGGAAGAGAAAAGAGTCATTCTGGTGTAGGCAACTAGAAGGATGGAAAGTCATCACTGAGATAAAGAGCACTGAGGAAGAACAGATATTTGGAAGGAAAGAGTGAAACTGCTCTGATGTATTAAACTCTGAACTGAGGGACACCTGGGTGGCTCAGCCGGTTTAGTGGTGACTTCAGCTCAGGTCATGGTCTCACGGTTTGCAAGTTCGAGACCTGCGTCAGGCTCTGTGCTGACAGCTGACCTGCTTCAGATTCTGTGTCTCCCTCTCTTTCTGCCCCTCCCCTGCTCACACTCTCTCTCTCTCAAAAATAAATAAATATTAAAAAAAATTTTTAAAAAGCAACTCTGAACTGACATAACCTAGAGGGAATTTGAATTTCACATTCATTAAACAACGATATAGGGGTGCCTGGGTGGCCCAGTCAGTTAAGCATCTGACTTCAGCTCAGGTCATGATCTCCCAGTTCGTGGGTTCGAGCCCTACATCGGGCTCTGTGCTGACAGCTCAGAGCCTGGAGCCTGTTGCAGATTCTGTGTCTCCGTCTCTTTCCCCTCCCCCACTCACACTCTGTCTCTCAAAAATAATTAATGTTAAAAAACCCCCAGCGATATATATTTAAATGCTGGCACCATGCTAAGTCCCAATGCATAATATTCATTCCAAAAAGTACCTATTATGTGCCACGTATGTGCTAGAGATACAATGAACAGGCAGATATGGAAACATCTATCAGATGGTTGCAGAATTTATAAAGAAACAAAAATCTGTGGGAATTAGAAGAAGAATGAATGAGACACCAAAGAGATTTCTTTCAACTGGGAATTCAAGGCAATGAAACTTTCTGGTAATGGTAGCATTTACACTACAGCTTAAAGGAAACATAAGGTTTAGAAACCTTGAGAGGACAAAGGAATCAAAGGAAGCAAAAAAAAAAAATCTAAATCCTATGTCAGGAATATCAAGTAATCTAGATTGTCGGGAATTTGGAGACATGGGGCAGGAGTGTGTAATAAGAGGCAAATATAGAAATCCCTGAAAGGCAGGTGAAAAAATTTTAACTATAAGATTCTGTAAGAAATTAGCCCCAAACGGGAGTGCCTCAGTTGGTTAAGCGTCCAACTCTTGATTTCAGCTCAGGTCGTGATTTCATGGCTCATGGGATTGAGCCCCATGTCAGGCTCTGCACTGCTTGGGATTCTCTCTCTCCCTCTCTCTCTACCCCTCCCCTGCTCACACTCTATCTCTCTCAAATAAATAAGTAAACTTAAAAAAAAAAAAAAAGAAATTAGCCCAAAACATAATAGGTGCCCAGTATGTGTCCATTTAATACATCTGGGAGTATGTACTAGTTTTTTTAATGTGGGTGATGGTTACAAAGTGCTGTTTGGGGAAGATAAACATGATTTCCATAGAGATGATGGATTATTGAGGGGAGAATCTGGGAAACAAGGCTATTTTAGTTGTATATTAGTCAGAGAGGCTATCTCCTGTCAAATAATCCCTATTTTAGGGTCAGCACTGTAAAAGTATGCCTCTAGCTTTTGCAATAGTCCACTGCAGGAGTTCTGGTTAGGCGGCTCATCTAGACAAATAGCTCTCCTCCAGATTGTAACTCAAGCCCCAGCCTCCTTCTATATCTGGCTTAGCCATCCTCAATGGAGTCTCTATTCAGCTCACACATTGCAGAAGAGAAAGAGAAGGTACTATCGAGAGGGTTCTACGGGCCATCCAGAAGGAGCACTTTCCCACCCATTTCATTAGCCAGAATACAATCACATGGCTTCAGCTAACTGTAAGGGAGGCTGGGAAATGTAGTCTAGCTGTGTGCCCAGAGAAAAAGGGAACTGGTGGTGTGTAACTAGTTAGGTTCTGCTACAGGAATGGAGGTGAGAGATAATAAAGATGAACTGAGGGAATACAGAGTAAGATATGCATTCGATAAATATTGGGAATATAGAATGGACAGTAAATGGGCATGAGATGGGAGTGTGGGCAAAGGATACATTTTCCAAATGTAATTGCCATCAAAAAAAGATGTTTACATCACAGGCCATTGAAATTATGTGTTAATATTTCCCAGACACTTTCTATTTGAGAAAGAGACAAAGAGTATTGTAGCAACTCATGAGAAGATTCGCAGAGAAGTTCCGAAGTTCTTGCATTGATATAAAAGCCTTTTAATCTATGTTTTATTAAAGAAAATAACTTCACCATTCATGTATTCTGTTAGTTAAAAGTTTAAGAAAGCATACATCTAAATCTGTGAGGCTTAGGAATGCTTATTGGTTTTCTAAGGGATCAAAAATGCATGAACACAATGGGAAAAACCTAGTCTTTGCTTATATGTATTTAGCTTCACAGATTGTTCTGAGGATTGTGCATAAAATATAGCTAACGTACCCAGCACAATGTTTAGCTCCTAGAAAATAAAAAGTAGCTACTATTATTATGTGAATATAACGAAGACAATTATGGAGGAATGTGTCTAGGTCAGGTGAGCTAGGCGCAAAGTAATAAATCATGGCATGTTTGTATAGCATGGTGATACTTTAAAAGTCTAATTTTGCTGGGTTATTTCTCAAAGGAATCTCCAATTCAATAGCAGCTCACCAATACAGGATTCTCAGCTAAATTTGTTTTGCAGCAGATCTATTGCACAAATTGAGGCAGCTGTGCACAGCATGTGTTTCATTTCAATGACTATATCTTGAAGGGTGTTATGCAAAAGGCCACTAATCAGGGAAAAGGCTCTCTTCAATTGGCAACTTCTCAGGGCCACATGCAAAGGAAAATTAGCATGTTTCATTAAGAATGAACCAACCTATTGGTTTGTGTACAACCTAGATCATTTACATTTTCTTTCTCTTTCTTTCTTTCTTTCTTTCTTTCTTTCTTTCTTTCTTCCTTTAATGCTCAGATGGTTATTTCCAATTCCATGTCTTCCCTCAGTTCATTAGCCTGAATAAACTAAGTTCCCTTGGCGGAGAAATTGATTGTAGAGCCGTGGGTTTCTTGGGGCTGGTTGTTGCTGCGTACCCAGATAACCTTAATAAGATTAGCCTTGTCTTTTCCTATGGGCTTTGATGATGGCAATCTACCATATTCTCCAATTAAAATCCTTGTCACACTTGACTTTTGTTTTGCTTAATTTTTACAATGTGTTCAGCTTGAAGAATAAAAGTAGACTGATCTGTTTTACTGCCTCTCAGTTAAGTTGTTCCTTACACAGATTTCCATACCCAGCTCATGTTTGTGAATCTGCACTGAAACAGACGGTGCTAATCTATGTGAATCTATTTTATGGAGAAAGAAAATGAAACCATGAATATTAATATCCTATTATCGTGTGATGATATTCTAAACACATACACCGTAAAAATCTCAAAATTTGAAAGGAAAGGATCACAGGGTCACCTGTATAATTTCTGTCCCAAAGAAATGAAGCTAGAAAAGAGCATGAAAGCAAAATATGATTCCAGGCCTTGCCATGGTAACATGTTCTGAGGCTTCAAGTCTTAAATTGTGAAGTCCTAAGTGGTGTCAGAAGAGCAAACATGGCATCCTATGTGTTTTTAGGTCAGTAAAATGCAAGATATTAGCTTGATGGTTTGTGAATGCTCACTTATAATTTCTTTTAGGTGATTAGGTATTATAGAAACCATACTAAGTATGATCTTGGGATGTAGCATTTTTTTTTCTTTTTCCTATAAAGAGTTATTTGAAATGGATCCAGTATTTGAGCATGGAATTTTGGATCCCATTAATCGTCTTAACTTCTTAATTTTCCCCCAAAAGCGAGGTCCAGAGAGATGAAGCAGCTTGCCTAAGTAGCACAGCCAATTAATGACTATTTTGCCATGTATCATATGATAGACCATTTGTAATAACAGGTCCATAAATGCTCCTCTCTTTGAATAAACATCAAGGCTCTGCCTATTTCTAAAGACAATATTTTCTCAGAGGTCATGGGGCAGTACAGACCATGGTAAAAACAGGTTTCCTTTCTTTAAATATGACTTTTGTTCCTGATCTCTTTATTTCCTATGCTGAATATTCATTCACTGC
This sequence comes from Panthera uncia, assembly GCF_023721935.1. NCBI lineage: Eukaryota > Metazoa > Chordata > Mammalia > Carnivora > Felidae > Panthera > Panthera uncia. The sequence continues at coordinate 61,322,692 of NC_064807.1, forward strand.
TGAACATCACCATGAGGTGGGTTTTCTGAAAGGTTAACAGGACAGCAAGAAAAGGGTGAGAGAGGCCTACTGTGTGGGGACAAGTATCGAGCTACTGATCAAGTGATTTTTTTACAGAAAACAGTCCTTATAATAGAAATGCATTCGGTACAATGACTATGGGGGTGGAGAATTACAGATACAAGTTTATGAAGTGCCATTAAACCCCCCCCAAGCAGTGATCTGATTCTAAAGTGCAGTGTTTACTTCCCTTCCCAACCCAAAGAAATTAAGGAGATCACTTACTGTGAGCCACAGAATATGAACCAAATGTTAAGCCTTTCCTGAAAATAAACTTTCATGGCCAACGATTGTGAGAAACCGCTCAAATGAATAGTATAAAAATTAAGATTTTTGTAAGAGCTAGAGAACAGACAGTTGTTAAATAACCCATTATCTAAGAGAAGTGATTTTTAAATGTTTATGTTTGGTTTCAAATCTGAGTTATTCAAAGGACTCTAACAACGTTTTTAAAAAATCTTGAAATTCAGCATTTTCTTTTACACATTTGCAATTTTGGTGGTTTGTCAAGGGCATATGCCTGAGATCATAGATGGGATCACAGCTTTTCATCCAAATAAATTTTAATTCTGCTTCATTTTAAAATATAATTTGCTTACAGCATCATTCCCCTTTTTGTAAAATAGCTTGATTTTCTTTGTTAGAATAAAGCTAATATTACTATATCCCTGCTTAGCAGAACTGACAGTCCACCAAGTTTGTGGTAAATTATACCTCCTGGTCTAATTTTTTAATTACAAATGACATGTGGAATAAATTTTCCAATTGCAGATGACATGGGGAACAAAAGATTCTTGGATGAGAGTCATAGAAAGAGAACATTGATGTAGGGCTGTTAGGTGCCTGTCTGCCTAGTGATGTAAGTTCTCTCGTGACTAGAAAAACTCAAACCACAGACCTGGTCTCCTCCAAAGATGTGCTTGTTCATCCAAAAATTATTTACCCTTGGCCCCCAAGTACTACAAATGAACCAGAGAGGCAGAAGGCATCCCTGCCCACATGGAAGTTGCTCTCTGTAGGGGAGACAGATAATGAGCAAATCATTACAGCATACCTTCAGATCTCTAACTGCCGATGATAAGAAAATGAAATAGGACAATGGTATAGACTGGACGTGGTACAGAGTTCTTTCAGCTAGGTTGGTTAAGAAGGCCCTTTTGAGAAGATGAAGATGAGGGGGAGAACAGATTTAGGCAGCGGGAACGATAAATGCAGACTTTGACCTGGAACAAAAGAAGGCAGTGTGGTGAAGTATATTGGGTAAGAAGGTATTAGGAGATGAAGCTAGAGATTTGACCGGGACCTGAGCAGATATAGCAGTCATTCTCAAAGTGGGGTCCCCAGACCAGCAGCAGCAGCACCATTAGGGAATCTGTGAGTGATGCAGATTCTCATATCCCCATCCCAGACCTACTGAATCAGAGTCTCAGGGGTGCAGCCTGGCAGTCTGAGTTTCAACCAGCACTCCCAGTGATGTGTGCTTAAGTTTGAGACCCACTGAACTACAGTGGGTCCCGCTTGCTCAGTGAGACCCACTGAGCAAATAGCCTTGTTTGCCATGATAGGAGTTTTGAGTTTTATTCTTCGCTGGAGAGTCTGAAGCAGAAAAGTGAAACAAGGTGATTTAGGCTTTGAGAAGCAAAGTTTGGCCTTGGTGAGGAGGCCAGACAGATTGGTACTTACTCTTTTATGTATGTATTCTGACTAAAAATTGTAGCTCAGTGGGAAGGAACAATTAGTAGATTCATGCTGAGCTCTGTTTACTTTTATTATGAGGGATAATTGTGTTCAATCTCATGCCTGAATTCCAGATGTCAGTACCTGAAAATACAAATAGTAATTCCCTACTGTGCTATGTCAGATAACTGAAATTCAAACACACTTGTGGAAATACAAACCCATTATCAATCGGTTTTGGGTACTAATGTCTTAAGTAGGGCAGATTTTTTAGTTGAAAGAAACAGTTGGCTTTAGGAATGAAATATAATTAAGACATTTATAAATTAATGTTACTTGTCTATTTTTAGTCTGAATATCAGCCCAAATTTGGAGGGGAGTGTGTGTGTGTGTGTGTGTGTGTGTGTGTGTGTATAAAACATACTGCCTAGAGGGAGAACTTAACTTATCTACCATAAAATCCCATCTGGATATTTATGGAGTCTCCAAAGATGATCCAAGAGTGTTCTAGAACAGATCTTCTCAGCCACCCCTTATATCTGCCATTTTCCCTTTGCTACTTCTTTCTCTTCCTGTAATATGCCTAGTAAAGTTATATGAGAGTGTGTTATTTGTGCCCTAACTACCATAGGTATACCTATATCACCTCCCATTTCTAGAAGTATTGCCTTTTGTTATATGCCCTCTGGCTCTCTGCAACATCCCAGTAGGCTAGTGCTAAGGCTGCTCTGTTGAAGAGGTACAGTTGGTGCCACAGTCAGATAGACTAAGCCCAAGAAAGTGCTGCCTCTGCTTCTCCAGATCTTACAGATATTGTGAGACAGACCAACTCCATCCCTGCTTATGCACCTTCTCTTCTTGGGACTCAGAGTGCCTGCCACTTCTGCTTCCCCAAAGGCATCCCCTTAGCATGCTTTGAAGTAAATTTCCTCTCCACACTTTCTTTTTCATTAGGAAAGCTTTACATCTTATGTTCTTGTAGAACTCTCTTCTAGAGTCTTCTCACCCATTGCAGTCTGGTCTGGCTGTATTCATTTTATCTTATCGTCACTCTTCACTGTCATCCTGAGGATACTCTTCTCTCCTGTGTGAGATCTTCTGTTGCCTGAATTTTAGGAAACTTGAAGTTTGGCCACTTCTTGCTTTTTTGGGGTCCTAAATTTGGAAGGACAGCACTGATACAGTGCTTACAGTGCTTATTTTGGCCAGGACTTTCTAATCCAATGTTTCTAGAGGCAGTGTTGCATGGGAGTAAAGAGTATGAGTGAGACAGACCTGTGTGAGTGACTTTGATCAAGTTGTCCCTCTTTGTTGCTTTACTCCTTTGTTTTGCTGGAGCACATCCTTCACCTCCCAAGGAAGGGTGCATGAGAGGTAAGGTATTTTTGGTATTATTTTTTAGAATTTTTATGTCTGAAATTGTCTCTCTTTTATCCTCACATTAAATAATGATAGTTGGAAAGGTAAAGCCTTCCAGATTAAAAATCACTTTTTCCTTAAGATTCTAAGGCATTGCTCCATTGTCATCTCATTTTCAGTGCCATTCATTCTTTGCGTGAAAGCATTTTTTCCCTCTGGAAGTCTCTAGCATCTTTCCTTTCTCCCTGGAATTCTGAGATTTCACTGTGAAATGCCTTGGTGTTGGTTTATTTTCACCCATTTTGCCAAACCATTGTGCTGGGCAGAGCTTAAAATCTGAGGTTCACATCTCATATGTAGGGAATTTTATTGAACTCTTTTACTGATGATTCCTTCTCCTCCATTTTCTCTATTCTGTGTGGTTGTTCAAAAAATTTTTTTTTAATGTGACACAACTTGGAATCTCTGGGTACTAGAGGTTTGTTGACTCTTCACTGTAGGGTTATTGGATGGACTCATTTCTTGGGAAATTTGTGATATCAATATATTTAGAATTATCTTTTGGGGCACCTGGGTGGCTCAGTTGGTTAAGTGCCTGACTTCAGCTCAGGTCATGATCTTGTAGCTTGTGGGTTTAAGCCCTGCGTCGGGCTCTGTGCTGACAGTTCAGAGCCTGGAGCCTGCTTCATATTCTGTCTCTCTCTGGCCTTCCCCTGCTCACATTCTATCTGTCTCTCTCTCAAAAATAAATAAACATTAAAAAAAAGAATTTTCTTTTCTGTTTTTTGGTTACAATCCCTGGATAAGACTCTTCTCATTCTCGCCCAACCTCTGCAAGCTGAGAGGATGTGAAAAAGGGCTGAGGTCTGAACACTCAGTATATAAATGCTCTTAATTACATTGTTTGCAGTGTGGGGCCCAACTCTCAACTGTGCCTGGTGTCCTTCAGTTCAGAGATCTTCCGTTTCCTTTCCCCCAGAATAAAGCTCCAAGCTTCTGCCAAGATGGAGGAGGAACAAGGGGGAAAGACTTTAGGGGAGCCAGCTGCTTCTTAAACATTCCTTTTACAGATCTTGCTGTTGTTAGCTTCATCTTCTTTACCCCTTCTAGTAGTATTTGGTGCCACTGATATCCGAGCCTGCTGGGAGTTCTGCAACCTAAGGCAGATTACTTCTTGCCTTTCCCCGCTGCTGATTTAGAATTTTGCGTTTTCAAGTCTACTAAGTCTCTCACCACCCATCCATACACTTTCTAGCCCTCAACCTTTTGGTTTTTGAACTTATTTCCTCCCCTCTGGTCTCTGAATTGGGTTGGAAGGAATGGAGAGTTTTATGAATTATGGCATCTCTATCCTTATACTTCCCCATTAGAAAGCAGAAATAGCTACAGTAAGTTCTGGTTTAATTTTTTCCCCTCTGTGTTACATATGGACATGGTCCAATTCTGTTTCTGTGTAAGATAAGATGAGCAGGGATGTTTTTAAATTTAAGAAAGAGGAATGGAGATTAGGTAATGGCAGAAATCTCCTGACTGCGTGGGATGTTGAAGTGCGTTATCAGGGGAATCCGCTGAAGCTTGTGAGTAGCTGAACTGACAAAGAGCTAGGAGCCTCAGCATGGGTTTTAACTTGGCTGGTATTGCCTTTGTAAGGCACAGCGATTAGTGCAGGAGCAGGGACATTCTCCTCTTTGTCTGGATTAAGAAATATCTGCAGTTTTAAGCAAATGCAATGCTCCCATTGATGCTTGTTTGCATATTGCAGAATTGTCCCCAAGATCAAGTCACTTATATCCAATTAGTGCCTGGGCATCATTTATGACGGTGGCGTGAGTGGCTGCTGCCAGATGGGCAGTGACTCCGTAAAGACTGTGGAGGGGAGGAGGGGGCTCCAGCAGCTGCTAGGAAAAACACTTAGCACGTAGCAACCTACCCATTAATAATGTATCTTCCAATTTCTTGTCGGAAAAGTGGTGGCTGATCACTCCTCTACTTTCACAGAGTCCTTAGGTTTACCTGCTCTACCTTCCATTTTTTCTTCTCTGTTACTTTTCATGTTTAGTTACAACATAATTTCATCTGGAGATTTTTTGTTTGTTTTTTTTCTTTTTTATGTTGAGGGCTGGAGTGTTGGAATGAGTAGGAAACGTTTTGTTTTTTCAAGGAGGAGACTACAATTTTTTTAGTGGGGTTTGCCCATGCGACTTCCCCTGTGTGTGTGTGTGTGTGTGTGTGTGTGTGTGTGTGTTACTGTGTGTTGCGAGGCCATGCTGCAGGGAGAAAGCTGTCCTTGCCATGCTGGGAAACTGGAGTGGATTCCTGTTCAACTGCAAAATCAAACTCAAGGAAATAAAATTGTCATTTACTTCTTTGCACTGGAAGCTTGGCCACTCCTGGCCTTCTCTGGGTTTTGATTTGGAAAGACAGTGCTTTTATTTCTTCTTCATCCTCATCAAGAACAAACATGCAGTGTCTTCCTCCTGTGTGCATGGCATTGTAAAGTGGGTGCTACACTCTACCTGTGGTACAAAGTTTATAAGCACAGTGAATCACTACAAACTTGGAGCCATTAAAAAGAGCCTAATAACCACTACCAGGAGGTCATTAAATCTGAAGTATCAATGGAACCTATGAAGAGATTTAGAAATAACACATAAACTCAAACATTAGTCAATGTTTTACTTGTAAGGGCAAAAGGGGAACTTTTTATGTGCTACTAAAGGGTTTTCTAAGTTGCTTCAAGTTTACTTTCTTTCTGCTATTATCTTTAAATATTGCAAGATATTGTGATAGATAGATCTCACATACATACAGATAAGATAAAATGCTTATTTATTTGGCCAGGGTGTTCTGACCCCGCTAGAGGCGGTGTTGCACAGGAGTACAGGGTATGGGTTTTGGAGTGAGACAGACCCGGGGCCAAATGTGTGTGAGTGATTTTGATCCAATGGTTAACCTCTCTAAATCTCAGCCTCCTTATTTATAAAATGAGAATGATGCTAGCACTCCTCTAAGGACTGCTGTGAAGATAAATGAGCAAATATAAGAAAATGGTCCAGGACAGATCAATGAGGGGCAGCTACCGTCAACACCATGATTATTAGCACAGCTATTACTATTCAAAGAAAGAGCAGGATTGTCAGAATGGAGAAAAGGATGGAAGAGGCATTTTAGAAGTGGCTTGGGAGTGAGCAAAGATGAGTGAGCCCAGCCTGCTCACCCTGCAGAATCCACTGGAAGACCTGCATGAACTTGGTTTGACAGCACAGACTAGAAAATGAATCCTGCTTTATGGAATGTGCACTGGGTCTCTCTAGAATTTCTCTTATTACACACGAGACATCCCTGATAGGTGTAGGTGTTAGTTTCATTCACAAGAACACTTCTTCCTTACCTGTGTCCAATCTCAGTGGTCAATGAACATCAATACTATTGAGAGAATTCCAACAGAACAATAAAACACATGAAATATATCTTTTTATTTTCTCTTCAAGTTTTTATTTAAATTCTAGTTAGTTGATGTATAGTGTAATGTTGGTTTCAGGAGTAGAATTTAGTGATTCATCACTTACATGTAACACCCAGTGCTCATCCCAACAAATGTCCTTCTTAATCCCCATCACCTGTCTGGCACATCCCCCACCCTTCCCTCCATCAACCCTCAGTTTGGTCTCTATAGTTACAAGTCTCTTATGGTTTGCTTCCCTCTCTTTTTTTCCCCTTCCCCTATGTTCCCCTGTTTTGTTTCTTAAATTCCTCATATGACTGAAATCATATGGTATTTGTCTTTCTCTGATTGGCTTATAAAATATGTCATTTTTAACTAAAATATTTTAAAATGTCCAGCTATTCACAAGAATAGTTGGACAAAGTAATAAACATAAGGAACATCATCAGAATTTTCAAACCTTCTACCTGATACATTTTTCAGATCTAGAGTGAGTATTAAAAAAAATTGATCTAGGAAAATGAACAGGATTGAAAGGACCTATGATTCACAACTGGGTTTCTGGCATTTAAAAAGAAAAAAAAAAGGTAATGCAAAATTGTGAAAAGAATGAACACTTAGTGAATGAAACCTTTTCTTTTTCCTGTGTATCAAATCAAATGCATTTCATAAAGGAGCAGGAACCTCTTCAAATAAATGCGACGAAGCCTCCTTTAAACGTTTACTCCAGGGACTAACAAAAATCAATTGCCTATTCAGGGTGGATCTTAATAAAAGATTGAATCAAAATGGTATTGAAAACTGCATCTGCACTATAAAGAAGTGGCCCCGTAAGACAGGTGATTGCCCACCACACAGCCTCTTCAGTACAGGTTCCGTTATTTATTTTAACAGAGAACGTTTGAAGAACGCCATGTTGAATACAAAGGTCTATTCCTTCATCTGTTTACTTATTAATGATCAGATACAGTATCTTAAATAACAAGGAAATGACATTTCCAAGCCTTGTAATAAGAGTGAGAATATTTATGTGTATATCTCAAGAGAATTCCACTTGGCTGATAATGCCTAATTAATCTTTATAGTTTGTTCATAAGGAGGATGCAGTTTGAATGTCCCCCAATCTGTAGATCTAGTAACTGAGGAACATAGAAGATAAATTGTGTTTGCCTTAACTAGCTAGCTGGCTTTAAAGGGGTTTTCTACAGTCAAAATAATGGAGCCTATTCTACACTTTGTACACAAGGAGACTTTGATGCAGAGCCTCCTGTATGGAGTGCCCGGAGGCTGTTTAAACAGGGAAGGTCTGTTAGAAATGTTCAGGTGGTCCCAGTCCCAGGAGCAGCACAGTCTGTGGTATGTCTTTGGGACCCACTAGGGCCTATTCTCTTTTCTAAATTCTAGGATCTAGACGGGTTGGGATGCTGTGCCGAGCAAGGTACATGGTGACAGTTCCTACCAATGGAAGAGAAGGACTAAAACTTTGTTGTACATCACTTGATACATGTGGATAGGGCATATAAGAGTGAAAGCGGAGTGGCAATGATGACAGTGACAATGATTATTTTATTGAACATCACTCTGTGCCAAGTGTTTTATTTACTTCATTTTCTTTAATCAATGCAAGACCCCATGAGGTTGGTATCATTACTATACTCAGTTTACAGGGGAGAAAGTAAAGTATCTGACTTTTATTAGTAAAGAAAAAAGTGGAGAATCAGAGCTTCAGAGAGTCATTTTTTTTCTAATGCAGGATATGGTGATTCACTCTGCAATGCTCCATTGGCCTTAATACAATTCAATTCAATTTTTGATTCAAGGATTTCTTTAAAACACTGTGCAGGTATTGGACTAGGCACTGAGTATAGGGAAATGTAAATGGCCAAGTGCCTATCCTTAAGAAATTCAGTCTGGATTGGGCTACAAACTCAAATACCTTCAGGGACAGCCATGCAGCAAAAAATCAGTGAGCAAGAGATTGCCTAGGATGGAATGGAGAATGCATACCCTATCTAGGGATGGTCTGATTGAACATCAGTAACAGCAAGAATCCTGCCATATACGCAGAACTCACAGGGCTAGATTAGGTCTGGCATTACTTTGCAATTCATGCAAATTAGATATTCTAATTTCTTGGTCAATAAGATGTTTCTGTGTGGTTTTTCACGTTAAAATTAAGATGTAGGATCTTTTGTTTGTTTCTTTCAATAATGTTTTATTTATGGACAATAAAACTTGAATTTCATGTAATTTTCACATGTCAAGAGATATTATTGTTCTTCGAGTTTTTCCCCCCACCATTTATTTAAAAATGTAAAAACGCTTCTTGGGGTAGACTGGATAAAAACAGGAGGCAGCCAGATTTGGTCTGTGGACCATGATTGCCAACCTCTGCTCGGAGTCCTCCAGGTTACCCGTCATTGTTCTCAGCATGGGGACTGTCCCACTGTCCCACGTGTAGAGATGGTGGAGGAGAGGAGCTGTGGGGTGTGTGGGGTGCAGCTCACCACCCAGGATGCGTAGCACGCTGGCAATGCAGCCACACAGTTTCACGGACACCGGAACTCAGGTCACTATTGGAAACTCCCCACTCGACGGCATGTAGTGACCTGGTAAATCTCACAGAAAGTCATGTTTTTCTACTCATCAACAGAGTTACTAGTTAGTCTCCTAGGGAGAAAAACTGAAAGGTTTGCAAATAGCGTTGCTATTTATTTATTTAATTAATTAATTTACTTATTTATTATATGAAATTTATTGTCAAATTAGTTTCCATACAACACCCAGTGCTCATCCCAACAGGTGCCCTCTTCAGTGCTCACCACCTACCCTACCCTCCCTCCCACCCCCCATCAACCCTCAGTTCTCAGTTTTTAACAGTCTCTTATGCTTTGGCTCTCTCTCCCACTCTAACCTCTTTTTTTTTTTTCTTTCCTTCCCCTCCCCCATGGGTTTCTGTTAAGTTTCTCAGGATCCACGTATGAGTGAAAACATATGGTATCTGTCTTTCTCTGTACGGCTTATTTCACTTAGCATCACACTCTCCAGTTCCATCCACGTTGCTACAAAGGGCCATATTTCATTCTTTCTCATTGCCACGTAGTACTCCATTGTGTATATAAACCACAATTTCTTTATCCATTCATCAGTTGATGGACATTTAGGCTTTTTCCACAACTTGGCTATTGTTGAGAGTGCTGCTATAAACATTGGGGTACAAGTGCCCCTATGCAAGGTGTAGGATCTTTACCTCTGTGATATGGAAGCCTTTGATACAGAGGCTTAGGAACTCCTGATGGCCATCATCACCTGCTTTGAAGAATGCCACTGTGAGAATAGAATAGGCTCATGGAGAGAAGCAGAGATAAGAGATGGGGTGAGTGAAAGTCCAGATGATATTCATATCCAATTGTCTTTAAGGCCCAACAGTACCTTTCCTGCAATTTGGTTGTTCAACTATTTCTTCAGTTATAGAAAATGATACTCTAGCATATCCTTCTAAGATATTTCTCTTTATCTTTTAGCCAGAACTAGTTTAAATTGTTTTTCTGCCACTTGTAGCTAAAAGTGACTTGATTAATTCACAGGGCTGCCTAGGAGGCCAGTAAAGGGGATGAAGGAGATAGAGGAGAGGATGGGATCCACCCACAAAGGACAGGGCCATATGGAGCCACCTATATCCATAAACCTAAATATAGACATGAGTACTAAAAACCAAATAGTTGGGGTCAATATTAGAAGACAAAAGGAGACTATGGAGATGCGGGTGGGGGGGAATTGGGTAAAAAAATTCAGTTCCTGTTGGAAATAAAACCAAAGTCATAATTAATGAACTTTTCCCAGAAAGCTACTAGAAACTGGATTCTGGTGGTCTGCAGTAGGTCAAAGACAGGACCCTTAAAGGAGGGGGTGCTGGGACTAGTTTCCAGAAGGAGGAGATGGTGCTAGAGACAATGAGGCAATCTATAAGGTGGACTCACTTCTTCAGATTGCCCCCAGAACTTACTCTGGCTTCATAGCAGTCTTCTTCTGTCACTGGAGGTGGACCAGGATGGCTCTACTGATCCGTCTTTATCTGAATATGAACTCTAAAAGTATTACTACCTAGTGTCAGGGAACATATAATGTCCTGAACATATTTTGTGAACATTTTCTATGCTTTATTGTACCCGTGCTGTTAAAAAAAAAAAAGCTATATTGAGATATAATTCACATGCCAAACAGTTCACTCATTTAAAGTAATATAATTCAATGACTTTTAGTGTATTCATTAACAGAGTTGTGCAGCTTTCACCACAATGTATTATAGAACATCATCACTAACCCCAAAAGAAACCCTGTCCCTATTAGCAGTTACTTCTCATTCCCCCCCCCCCCCCCCCCCCCCCAACCAGATGTCCCACTCCTCAGCCCCAGAAACCACTAGTCTGATTCTGTCTCTCTCAATTTGCCTATTCTGGTCATCTCACATAAATGACATCATATAATATGTGTCTTCTGTGACTTTTTTTTCACTTAGGATAATGTTTTCAAGGACCATTTATGTTGCAGATATATGAATACTTCATTTCTCTTTATTGCCAAATAATAGCCCATTACATGGATGTACCACATTTTATTTTTCCATTCATTGAGTGATGGACATTTGGATTGTTTTTACTTTTTGGGCTATTATGAGTAATGGTGCTAGGCACATTCACGTATAAGTTTTTGTATAGATACATGTTTTCATTTCTTTTGCATATATACCTAGGAATAGGATTGCTGGGTCATATGGGAACTTCATATTTAACCTTTTGAGGAACTGCCAAAGTGTTTTCCAAAGAAACCATCCCTCTTTACATTCCCAGTAGCAAAGTAGGAAGGTTCCAATTTCTCCATATCCCCACCAATACTTATTTTATTAAATGGTTTGTGACTGTAGGCTTCCTAATGGTTATGAAGATGTATCTTATTTTGTTTTTGATTTGCATTTCCCTAATGGCTAATAATGTTTTGTATCTTTTAATGTGCTTATTGGCTATTTATACATCTTCTTTGTGGTGATATCTATTCAGATCATTTGTCCATTTTTAAATTGCGTGGTATTTTTATTAAGTGTTCTTTATACATTCTAAATACAAGTCCCTAATCAGTTATAATGATTTGCAAATATTTTCTCCCATTCTGTGCATTGTCTTTTAATTTTCTCATTCTTTTTTTTAATGTTTATTTATTTTTGAAAGGGAGAGAGATAGAGTGCGAGTGGGGGAGGGGCAGAGAGAGAGGGAGACACAGAATCCGAAGCAAGCTCCAGGCTCTGAGCTGTCAGCACAGAGCCTGACATGGGGCTCAAACCCACGGATAGTGAGATCATGACCTGAGGCGAAGTCAGATGCTTAACCGACTAAGCCGCCCAGGCACCCCTAATTTTCTCATTCTTTAAAGCACAAACTTTAGATTTTGGTAAGGCCCTACTTAATTTAAATAATTAATTACTTATTTTTGTTGTTGCTTGTGCTTTGGGTATTGTATCAAAGAAAACGTTGCCAAGACCAAGGTGATAAAGATTTACTCCATATTTTCTTCTAAGAGTTTTATAAATTTAGCTCCTGCATTTAGATCTAAGTTTTTTGGTATTGTGTGAGGAAGCAGTCCAGTTTCAGTCTTTGTGTGTGGATATTGAGCTGTCCCAGCAGCATTTGTTGAAAATACTAGTCTTTTTTCATTAAATAGTCTTGGTATCCTTCGTCAAAATCAACTGACCATAAATGTAAGGGTTTATAACTGGACTCTTCATTTTATTCTATTGATCTATGTGTTCATCCTCATGCCAGTATCATGCTATCTTGATTTCTGTAGCTTTGTAGTAAGTTTAAAAATCAGGAAGTGTGTGTGTCCTCCAACTTTTTTTGTTTTCAAGATTGTTTTGGATATTCCACACCCCTTAAATTTCCATTTGAATTTAGGATCAGCTTGTACATTTCTGTGAAGAAGCCACCTAGGATTTTGGTAGTGATTGCATTGAGTTATTTTGCTTAGTGATTGAATTTTGATAGTATTTGATAGTGATTGCATTGAATCAGTTTGGGGACTATTGCCATCTTAACAATATTAAGTTGTCTGATGATAAATATGGGAATATCTTTCCATTCATTTAGATCTTCTTTAATTTCTTTCAACAGTGTCTTTTTTTTTTTTAATTTCTAGAGTGTAGGTTTCTCACTTATTTTGTTAAATTTATTCCTAAATATATTTTTGATGCTATGGAAAATTGAATTATTTTCATAATTGTAATTTTGGATAGTTCATTTCTAGTGTATAGAAACAATTTATTTTTGTATATTGATCTTGTATTCTGCAACCTTGCTGAATTTATTGATCAGTAGTTATGGTATTTTTGTTGATCTCTTAGGATTTTCTGTGTACAAGACCATGCCATCTGCAAATAGAGATGGTTTTACTTCTTTCTTTCTAATCTCAGTGCCATTTATTTAATTTTCTTTTCTAATTGTCCTGGCTAGAACCTCCAATACAATATTAAATAAAAGTAGTGGGACTGGACATCTTTGTCGTGTTCCTGATCTTAGGGAGAAAACTTTGTCACCATTGGGTATGATGTCACTCAATAATTGAGTTGAGGAAATTTGCTTCTATTTCCTTTTTGTTGAGTATCTTTGTTATGAAATGGTGTTAGATTTTTTGAAACTCTGATTATGTGGCTTTTGTATTTTAATCAATTGGTATATTATTTAATATATTTAAAATATTTAATATATTTTAAATAATATATATTTATTAATATATATTAGTTATGTATTAATAATATATTATTTATATTTATATATATATTATACATTAAGATAGATTTGGAGCCACCAATTTGTTCTCTGTAGTTGTAATTCCATTTTTATGTTATGGTTTCTGATGGTTGCCAGAGAGGAGTGAGGGTAGGCCAATTGGTGAAATAGGTGAAGGAGATTATGAGGTACAAACTTCTAGTTATAAAATAAGTAAGTCATGGGGATGAAAAGTACAGCATAGGAAATATAGTCAATAATATTATAATAACTTCTTATGGTGATGGGTAGTAATTCTACTTATTACGAGCATTTCATAATGTATATAATTGTTGGATCACTATGTTACACACTTAGAACTAATGTAATATAGTATGTCAACTATACTTCAATTTAAAAAGATAGGATTTGGGGTACAAGACATTTATTAGGGATCAACACCTGTGAAAGAGTTGAGAGAAAGCAAGATGAGCAGAGGAAGAAGTTGAACTCCCATAAATATTTGACACAGTCTTAGCCAATCCTAAGGAAGCTCTTGGACAGATATTTCCCATTAAGTTGTCCTGTGGTAGGTCAAAATGCCCAGGCCTTTTTGCCCCATCTTTCTCAGTATCCAGATGTTGGTTACTTCACAAAGGGTATGCCTCAGAGTCAAGGAGCTCTCTATAGCTAAAGAAACAGAGCTGAAGATGCTTACCTCTGGAGATTGCCTGCAGGTCACTTGGGCAATAAATCCTACCCTGAAGGGTGATCTGGGCCATACATCAGCTTATCAGCCATATCATCACTCATAGAAATCTCAGACTCTGACCTAAGTTTTGTTGCTGTTATCCAAAGATTGAGTTATAGAGTAGAACAGAAGTGTGTGGGTAGCACTCACACACTTTGGTCAGAATCATGCACACTAGGCCAATAGCCACAAAGCTACAAGCAGAGTACCAAACTCTTTCTTGAATTACTTAGCATCACACAAAAGTCTATACTCACAGTGTTCAGGAGCTTTGATGACTAATCTAAATATTATCTCATGAGCTTCCCCAAATCAAAAAACATTCAAGAATAGGTTCTTATTATTTATGATGCCAAATAATACTTATGAAATCTAGGAAGTGAGTTTTCCCTTCATTTGGGAAAAGGAAGTTATAATTGCAAAGGTACTTTGATATGCCTGTTTTATGTTTATTCATTCTGCCAGTCTTTTCTCATCTGTGTCTTTACTTTCCTACTGAAAATATCCATACATGTGACTCAGGTGGCCCAATGACCACAGAAACCCTGAGAAAAGGGTTAGAAAGAAAGAAAAAGAGATTAAAAAGTCACATCTATTTGTATCAAAAGAAGTGCTGCTTGTATCTAGGGTAAATATTTGTTTTAATCCAGGTTTCATTTTTTTATTGACTCTGGCTTTTTACTTTTGTCTCACTTCAGTGGCCCTCTAAAGTCAACTTACACTGGGTTGAATATAGTTGTTTTTTGTTTTCAGAAAATGTGGTATAATGAATAGGAAACCACATTTACAGTAATGTGGAGTGTCAATAAATATTATGTAAATAATTATCTAAGGTCTTACATACTAGATTACATGGGAAATGGGAAGGGGAAAATTAATCAATTCAATGTTCCAAAACATTGACTGTAATCTTTTCTGAAAGTGAGAGTAACCATTTGGTACTATTTTCATCAGAATTTTCTACTTATTGTTCTTTGAGGCAAATGGTTCTTCCATAAATTAAATAACTTGTCACTCTTTTAATCTGAAATTTGAGTCATCAGTAACAGGTGTCTGATTCATCTCTGCCTCTCTGAAATGCCAGAATGAAGCAGAGAGAACAGCACATGTCAGAAGTCCTGTCAACACTGAATGAATAAAATGCTTAGGCATTTTCAAGTAAAAATTAGAAGAGCGCCCTTAGTGGTAAAGTTTGGAATGTGAACAGAAGCATACAAGTTTCCTCTACCTTCAATCCTACCATCCTAATCCCCGTGGAAAGGACTAATAGAATTCAGAGATGGCAAGGAACTTCAAGAACTCTGTGCGAGAATACTGCAGGTGCAGCCAGTTAAAGCAGGTGACTTTGAAAACCAGTAAAGGGTTTATTTGCTTGTGAAATTACTGTTCTGCTCCCTACTTGCAGGAGTCAGATAGGCCATATGTTAGACAAATGAAATGACCAGAAAGATAGAGTAAAACTGAAAATAATCCAGATACCTACTTACTGTGTTTCATTGCCTCCCCTGCCACCCCCGTTTTTATAAAACACAGCATTTCGGTCTAAAACATTGAACAACTGCTACTTTTCACAATGATTGTATCAGACCATCTTAAATAATCAGCAGTACAATTTACCATTGTTGAGCTCTATATGAGCAAAAAGACATTTTGCATTGCTCTCACCCTGTAAAATGCTTTGAGGAAATTATGGCAAGGGTTACAACGGGAAATTGTTGCAGTGATATTTCTGCTGTCTTTTATCTTGTGGTAATCAAACATTTTTAACCTGTTTAGCCTTTTATTCCTTCTCTAGAAATTTCTTTATACTTCAAATATAACCTTTATAGGAAAGTCATAGTATGAACATAAAAGAGCTGCTCTTTGCTTGCTGGATCACCGATCCCTGAATGTTAGTACTCAGATAATTAAATAAATATTTTGACACCTTACAGTGATTCCAAATGGTGAACATGTAAAACCCACAGGGATCTGCTTTTCCTTGCAAGCTGGCATGGATCTCTAATTCTTAATACATTAATCCGAAGAGACAGGCATGTAACTTTTATTGACTACTTAGTATTTGCCAAGCATTGTGATAATATGCATGATATCCATTATCTCTTCAATCCTCACAACAACAAATGAGAAAGTTACTATTCCTCTTTTACAGATGGTTAAACTGAGTCTTAAAACATCAAGGGACTTATCCAAGTCCCTTGGGACTTACACATAGTAAGTGATGGAGCTGAAAGATAGATAGAATATTATTAATCATTACCCAAATTATTATTAACTAAATTAGCTTAATTATATGTATTTTGAAAGATAGTAATAGTATTTTCATGATTATGTTTACTGTAGAATGATCCAAAAAACAGAAAAGTATTAAAATGAAAATCACCAATGCTCCTGTAGGGGAAGAACAATAATTTTCCCTCTACCTTTCTAGGTTCTTTGCTGAAACTCCCTATGCCCTGCCCCCGATAAAAGACAGATTAACAGGAGAAAAACAAACAGAAGTTGAATAACATGAATACCTCCTGTCTACATGGGAGATACTCAGAAAAACTGAGTAACTCCCTGAAAAATCCCAAGCCATCACCTTAAATATCATCTTCAGCTAACCGTGAAAGAAAACTTTTGGGGTGGAGGAAGGCCTGCCAATAGGAGGTTAACAGGAAAAGCACACTAAACAAGCGTAAGGTTGCTATGCAGATCAAAGTCATTGTCTTCTCCATTGGGAAGAGTTTCCAGACTTAAGTCTTCCTTCTCTTCCTGGAAAAGAGAGGGATACACCCTTACAAATGGAGATTTTCCTTATAAATGTAAGAGTATCTTACAGAAGGGTAACTTCTCAGTTTTCTTAACTTTCCCTGCTGTTTCTTAAAAATAATCAGTCTAAAATAGTCCTTATGTGGAAGAGGCATATTTTGGGGTGAAAAGTCTTTTCCCCTTCACTGTTCTCTGATCCTCACCATTATCATTCAGACATATGAAATACCAAGTTGAAATAGGATTGGGCAGAATGCAACCTGCTTTTTCACATTAAAATGTAGTGTGGACATTATCTCCATGTCATTAGTTTACTTCTAAAAAAGCATTTTAGGGGCGCCTGGGTGGCTCAGTCGGTTAGGCATCCGACTTCGGCTCAGGTCATGATCTCGCGGTCCGTGGGTTCGAGCCCCGCATCGGTCTCTCTGCTGACAGCTCAGAGCCTGGAGCCTGTTTCAGATTCTGTGTCTCCCTCTCTCTCTGACCCTCCCCTGTTCATGCTGTCTCTCCCTGTCTCAAAAGTAAATAAATGTTAAAAATAAATTTAAAAAAAAAAGCATTTTAATAGTGCTTATTCCATGACATCCTATTCCAGGTTATGAACCTATGATTTAGTCAGCCAATTTCTTATTTTTTGATTTAATTTGTTACTAATTTTCCATTATTATGAGTTTATGGCAATGAACCTTCCTGCTTAAACAGTCTTTTGCTATTTTATTAATAAAATTACTAGAAATTGAGTCAAAAATCAATATATTAAAAGTACTTGATACGTATTTCTAAAATGCCCTTGGAAAAGGTTGTTACAAGATGTATTAGTTTGCTAGAGATCCTGTAACAAAGTGCCACAAACTGGTTGGTTTAGAACAGGAGAAATTTATGGTCTCATAGTTCTGAAGGCTAAATCAAGGTGTTGGCAGGGCCATGTTCCCTCTGAAACCTGTAGAAAGATCCCTTCCTTGACTCTTTTGGCTTCTGATAACCCCAGACATTCCTTGGTTTGTAGCTGCATAATTCCAATCTTTACATGGCATTGTCCCTATTACCTAGTCTTCCTTCTGTATATGTCTGTGTGCAACTCTCTTCTTTTTATAAGGACACCAGTAATGGGATTAGAGCCCACCCTAATAACTTACTTCTTGCTGAAATCTGCAAAGACCCTCTTTCCAAGTAAGGTGACATTCTGAGGAACTAGGGGTTAGGATCTCAACTTATCTTTTTTGTGGAGGACACAATTCAACCCCTAACAGAGGGTGTACAATCTTCCAAGCCACTTCCAAACTTCTTTCATCTTCCTCTAACACAAAGTACTCTCTCTTACCTCTGGGCCTACATACCTTCTCCTTAAAACTAGAATACATTTTGTTTCAATCTTACTTTTCTAAAGTTTATTTCTCTTTCAGGTCTCACTTAAAGATCACTTTCTTTAGGAAGACTTTGCTGATCCCCATCTCTAGAATATGTTAGATGTCCTGATGTCCCTGCATTAGCGCTTACTGCTTTTGCATGATGATGTGTTTAAGTGTTTTTCTAGTCATCTTGACCCTAAATTCCATGACACAAGGACTCCTATCTTTCTTGCTTACCATATACTGGCTGGTAATTGACACATGGTAAATTATTAGCATGAATTTGTGGAGTAAGAGAAAAGATCATTATAGTTGAAACCCTTTATCAAATAAAGTGGCCCAGCTTAGTGAAACCCTACTTACTCTTGAGCTTCACCCTAACTCTCTCTCACTTTTGTTCTCTGTACTCTATACACACTGGACTCTCAGTGCTGCCAAGAACCCCTGTTCCTTCATGCCCCAGGAGCATTGTTCATGCTGCACCCTCTCTCTGGAATGAATTCCCATGCTCATACCTATCCTCTAGATCCCAGCCCAGGGGTTCCCCTTTTCAGGGAAATTTTCCTTGGCTCTCCTCCTGTTATGGAATGGGAGTTTGTCTCCCCACCCACCCAGCTAAACTCCAGTGTGATGATACATGGAGATTGGGCCTTTGGGAGGTAATTACATTTGAATGAAGTAATGAGGATAGGGCCCCCCTGATGGGATTATGGTCCTTAGAGGAAGAGGAAGAGATAAGATCCCTCAGTGTCTCTCTCTCTCCCTCTCTCTCTCTCTCTCTCTCTCTCTCTCTCTCCTTCTTGTGAAGACAGAGTGAGAAGACAGTCATCTGCAGCCAGAAAGAGGCCTCTCACCAGACACAGAATTGGCTGGTTACTTTGATCTTAGACTTCCCAGCCTCCAGAACTGTAAGAAATAAATGTCTGTTGTTTAAGCTACCTAGTCTATGGTATTTTATTATGGCAGCCTAAGCTAAGACACACCCCATCCCCTTTCCCAATGAAGCTCTTTTGTTACATATTTTTCAAAAACACTTGTATTAGAGCCATTATCTCAGTTATTTATGCATTCATTACAGGGAATATTTAATTAATATTTGTCTCACTAATAGACTGTAAGTTCCAGTCTATTTTGACCACAAATAAATATTTGCTGGATTAAAAAAAAAAGAAAGAAAGAATGAATAAATAAATGAATTCCTTTCCTTTTATCCTCTGAATTTTTCTCTCTTTCTCTCCCTTCCTCCTTTCCTCTACTCTCGACTGTGTAGCTAGGGCAACTTATCACAAACACTTGAGCACAGAACATGGAGTGTGTGAGTTTTGGTCTACATTAGAATAGCTGTGGTAAGGATCATGAGATCACTTGGACCAATCTCCATACCAAGCAGAAGTTCATTCACCAATTTTGAGGCTTCAGCAGACAACTTAGCAACTTTTTCAGTTACTGGTAGCTCATGACACGTCAACTCATTACTTTTTTCAGTAGTTCCATTTGTTTGAAAACTCAGCATTTACCAAACCAACAATCATCTTCTTAAATGCCTTCCATTTATTTTGGTTCCTTTAAACTAGCACCTCCTGGCCCTGTAGCAAATCAAGATAGAAGTATTTTCTCTTCTACATGACCTCCTTAAAGTATTTAAAGCCATTATTAGAGACATTTCTTCCTTGAGCAAGACTCTTTCCTCAGTTCCATTCATTTCAGTGTCACTATCCTGTTTGTTTTGTCTTTCTTTTCTTGATCTCCTACTTATCTCCTTCCCACTCACCCTCCTTCCTCCCTGCTCTCACTTTCTATCTTCTTTCCTTTCTTTCTTTCTCCTGCTTCCTGTTCCCTTGACCTTTTATTTCCGTCTGCCCTGCCCTTCCCTTATCCCCATCCCTTTCCCTGCTTAGTTTCCTAAAGAGTATAAAGCAAGCTCTTATTTTCTTCTAGCTCTTATTTTCTTCTTAAAGATCAGAACTTCCCTGATCATCACAGAAGGCAGGGAAGGAAGGAGTGAAGGATTTCACCAGCTTTGAGTCATTTTGATTTAAGAGTGACAGTTGCACTTTCATCCAAACCATAGACAAAAATGTTGAACAGAATTGAGCTATTTACAGAAACCTGGGAATGCTACTAAAACTTCCCTTCAGTTAATACTGATCCATTAATCAACACTCTCAGTTATTAATATGCCATCACCAAGCTCATGTGGGAAATGTGAACGATAATATAATCACCAGGGAATCATGAAAGCTAGATTTAATATTTCACAGAAATCCATTCATTCATTTATTCACTTCAATTGAGTGCCCACTTAATATGTAGCCCTGACATTTTTAACTGAATATTTTGGTTGAGGCAGCTGTACCAGAGCTCTGAAATTTCAGACTGTCAAACTTCTGTCCACTCAGAAGTCATATAATTAGTTTCCTGTCTGTTTTGATGCATCCAGCAAATATACCATAGCCACTGACCAATTTCACATTCAATCAGTCCTTCTGTTTTAACTTTAGAATCCCTATTCATTGGCTCAACTGACACGTAAGTGCATCACTATGGCAGCTGCTTCTGTCTTCTTTACTAAATGAAATGAAGATTGTGACTATCTCTTTTCATGAGATCAGCTACACTGCTTTATCATTCCAGTCAAGGCCCCAGAATGTGTGACTGACCAGGTATCTGTGAATCACTGCCATTGTTCCAGGAATCCTTCACAAAGGGGGTGGCCCTGTATGAGTGCCAGATAGCAGAGCAGATCATCATTCCCAATCACACTGGGATACGTGGCTTAAAACTTGCAGTTTTTCTGAAGGTGAGCCAGAACATATTCCTCTCTCTTGTTCAAGTGATCACCAAATCCTGTCATTTCTACTTCTCAACTCTCTCTGGAATTTTTCCTCCCATCTTCATCCTTCCTGCTACTACTTCATCCAGACCATCATCATCTTCCAATCGAATTGCAGCCACAATGCGGTTCTAGCATGGCTCCGGTTTTTTCTGCCTTGCCTTTCTCCAGATACTGTCCACACTGTAGCCAGAGTGATGCTCCTACATGGTTAATCAGCTCAAGTCATTCTCTTGCTTGGAAACCTTCAGTGACTCCCTATTGCCTATATATTTAGGCCTAATCTCCTGTGAAGACATTTAAGGCCATTTGTGTTTTTTTTCTAACCTTCCTCTGTAGACTGACCCTTCCCCATTCCCTGTGTAGTACCTTTGGTTCCCTCCATTTCCTTAAACGTATTACCATGTTGTGCCTTTGTCATTGCTAGTGTTCTGTCTGAATACTGACCCCCCCCCCCCCGCCCACCCTTCTCTGTCTTCTTGCCAAATACCCGAGTCCACTTAAACACATCAGAGAAGCTCTCTGGAACACCTTTGCCTCACCAAACCCAGGTAGAATTGGACATTCTTTCTCTTACATTTTTAGGATTGTTTAAATTAGATTTTGCCAATAGACTATTGATCCCTTGAGATTAGGGATTATGATTTTACTTTTCCTTATTCCTAACTACTAAAACACAGCAGGTGCACATTATATAGTTGCTGAATTAATTCATAAATATCATTACACTAGGAAACATTTGATCCTTATTCTATGTCAGGGGCACTATTCTAAGCACTCCATGTGTGTTTCCTATTTAAGGAGTAAATATACATAGCCAGGTGACACTTGTGGTCAATAGGCACTGCCTTGTGACTTAAGTGTCACAGAAATGTGAAGCCCACTCTAACAGCCACTCTGTCACCAACCCATATGCCTATTTCCTTGCTTCTACCTTTTTCAGTTCACTAATGACCTCCCAGCAGGCTTCAGTCTATCTCGGTTCTACAAAGAATACTTTCTTAAGGCAAGAAGTTTCAAGCAGCCCCTGCCCCTATGTAGTGAGTGGTAGTGTCAAACCCAAGTGCTGACCACGGGTTCCAGTTCCTATTGTTAGTGGCCTTGCAGCCTGGTGGACATGGAGTATGGTATCTGAGCATTGACCCTGTAGTCTGTGTTTAGCTAGCTCTCCATCCCTTTCTTAGACCTTGAATTCCCAATTCTTGAATTGTTTACTTGTGCCCTGTTTTCTAAAATCAGTATTCCTTCTTCCTCTCTCCTCATGTGCCTCAGTCAATAGGACTGGACTTCTGATATAACCCCTATCCCAAGATTTTATTTCAGTAACACTTGAGAAAACTGGGACTCTTGCATTTCTCACTGCTCCTATGGTCCGACTGAGGGTTGCCTAATATCTGTGGATGGATTCATAGCTGATGGTTTGCTTGGATGCTGGACCTCCAACCATTGTCCTGACTTCTGCCCTGGGGGTCCTCAGTCTGGATGTTTCCTGAGATTGTGATGGGTTTGCCTATATAAGTGGAGCTTGCTTATCAATTCCAAACTTACTTCCATGTGTTACGGTAGCTCCAGTGTGGGAAAAAAATAATTCTTGCCTTTATTTGGCTTGTGACACAACCTTTTAAAAATTTTTTTTAAACATTTATCCATTTTTTGAGAGACAGAGAGAGACAATGTGAGTGGGGGAAGGACAGAGAGAGAGGGAGCTGTCAGCACAGAGCCCTACGTGGGGCCCGAACTCACAAACTGCAAGATCATGACCTGAGCCGAACTTGGCTGTTTAACTGACTGAGCCACCCAGGAGCCCCATTAACACAATATTTTCATTTGTTCATTTATGTATTTATTTTTTAAGCATTTTTTATTTATTTTTGAGAGAGACAGAGTGTGAGTGGGAGAGGGTCAGAGAGAGAGGGAGACACAGAATCCGAAGCAGGCTCCAGGCTCTGAGCTGTCAGCACAGAGCTCGATGCAGGGCTCGAACCCATGAACCGTGAGATCATGACCTGAGCTGAAGTTGGACGCTTAACCAACGGAGCCACCCAGGCGCCCCAACACAATCTTTTTAAAAGCTAGCTTACCTTGATCACATGCTGTGTGCCAGACATAAAACTTTCACATAAAGCTGCAGAATGAACATCATTATCTTCATTATACAGATGAGGAAACAGCGCCTGTGAAATATTAAATGATTTTTTCAAGGTCACATGACCAAGATTCAAATTAGTATCAGTCTGACTCCAAAAACCAAGCTATTCCTCTGCAAATTAGGGGAGGAAACCAGGAAAACAATAGGGACAAGGAGAGAAGTATTTCTGGCCACTGAAGGAGGTTGAGTTCATAATAAGTGCTCAATCAATACTTCTTGCCTTGGATGTTGACCCAGTATCACTGTACAGGCCTCTCTTATTGATTGTGGCCAAGGCAATTGTAAAATTATGAAGTAAAACCAATCAAAAGTGTCCCTGAAATGAATGAGTATGGAGTGCCTTGTAGGTATATAACTGTGGGTTTCTAGAGACAACAGAAGATGTGGTTAAAAGCATATCCAAACCCAGTGAAATACTTATAGTTACTGGAACAACTTTCCCCAAATAGATGGGGGTATTTTAATTTGGCAAACTGATATAAGTTCTGTGTAAACAATGGGATTCTTGGGCTACCCTGAAGATCACAAAAAGCATTGAGGCAGCTCATGGGCCAGCACATTCTGCAAAGGGAGTGACACACCCAACAGCATCAGGAGATCAGATAGAAGATCAGATAAAGAGGAATCTTTCCAAGGAAGAACACCATAATCAAGACGGGAAGGAGAACAGTGGATGCCCCTTCATCTGTAGCATGGGTTGGTTAGCAGTGCATACAGGGCATGGAAGGCTGAATCTGAATGAGTGAGTGTGCAGCTGACGAATCCCATAGACATCTAATTCAGCATGTGTGATCTGAGTAAGCACATGTAACATCAGAATGAGTTTATGA
Organism: Panthera uncia; assembly: GCF_023721935.1. NCBI lineage: Eukaryota > Metazoa > Chordata > Mammalia > Carnivora > Felidae > Panthera > Panthera uncia. Next base: position 61,346,657 of record NC_064807.1, read on the forward strand.
AACACCTTTGTGTGCTGTGAAACACAGATGAGCATGTGTAAGATCCCAGTGAGCATGTGTATTTTCTGAAAAAGGGCACGTCACATCTAAAGAAACATGGCTGTGGAAGATCAAAGTGCAGAGTTAACACATATAAGTGAACATTTTTAGTAAGACAGGGAGTATCTGTATCATCTCAGCACGCATGTGTATTGTCTGAGGGTTTGTACTGTTTCAAGTATGACTTTTGAATAAGCGCAAGCATATCTAAATATCAGTGTGTAATGTTTGAGCTGTTTGCTAAGTGAAGATATTTTTTAAAAAAGGTAATAGGTGTCGCATTTTAGTGAACATGTGTATCACCTGCATTAGCTGGGATATGATCTGAGCTGAAACTTAGACCATCTGAATGAGGATGTGTGACATTTAAGTCAGTGGATCTCAAACTTGAGTGTGTATCAGAATCACCTGCGGGACTTGTTAAAACACAGATTGTTGGGAACTTATCCCCGGTGTTTCTGAATTAGAAGATCTGGGGTCGGGCTCAAGAATATGAATTCAGGTGATCCTGACGTTACTGGTCTAGGAGCCACATTTTGAGAACCACTGTTTTAAGTATGAGTAACACCCGTGTGTAACATTTAAGTGCACTTGTTAACATCTACATGAATACATGTTTGATCTAAGTGAACATGAAACATTTAAGGAACATATAGATCACCTGAACAAGTATTATGACATCTACACAAGTATATATAACATTTGATGATGTGTGTAGAATGTAAGTGCACCTCAGATCCTCTTTGTGAAAACAACTGAACACGCATGTGTAAAATCTGAGGCTATGTGAAATAGCTGAATGAGTGTGAGCACCACCTGAATAGATACTACGTCTAGAAGGTGTGTACGTATAGTATATCTGAAGGCACTAATTGTCTTTAGGACTACACAGACATCTTTACAAGTAATTACCATACATCGTGGGAAGTGCGGAAATGGATGTCCAGGGAACAAAGGTGCATGAGAAACAACAGCTACATCGGGAGCAGATGCTCCCAGAGGAGGGTGTATGGGTGGAAGAGACGACATGTGAGGTCTGTTTTAAAAGCTGATGAGGAACTCTCTAAGATGACAGGAAGAGGTAGATGGAAGATGTGTTTCTGTAAGAGGGCCCAGCATAGGCAAAGGCATAAAACATAAAATAGCTTGGCATGTTTGGAGGAACACAAATAGTTTGGGATTTCTAGGATAAAATATGAAGTGGGAGCAGAGGGCTGAGACTGGAGTGTTCCCAGAGATCAAGATCATAGAGATCCTTTTGGGCCACGATACAGAATATGGTGGGGTTTTTTCCCCCTCCCAGTCAGAATAGAGAATCAATACATGGTTGAAAGCAGGAAAGTAATGTGATCAGTTCATTTTTAGAAATATCACTCTGGGGCCTGAGTGGAAGATAGATCGGAAATGGAGCAGGAAGTCTACTGCAACAGCGATTTATGACAGATGATGAGGTCTTCAACTCTAACAAATGCAGTAGAAAGTAAGGGACAAATTTAGGAGCTATTATAGGGGATGAAAATCAACAGGACTTATGGGCCTGTGCACTGGTAGGTCATGAGCACCAGGCGGGATGACTGGGAGAGACAGAGAAGAGGAAATAATGGATTAGAAGAGAAGAGGGGCGCCTGGGTGGCTCAGTCGGTTGGGCATCCCACTTCAGCTCAGGTCTTGATCTCACAGTTCGTGAGCACGAGCCCCATATCGGGCTGTGTGCTGACAGCTCAGAGCCTGGAGCCTGCTTCGGATTCTGGGTTTCCCTCTCTCTGTGTACCTCCCCCACTCACACTCTGTCTCTCTCTCTCTCTCTCTCTCTCTCTCTCTCAAAAATAAAGATTAAAAAAGTGTTGTTTTTTTTTTTTTAAAGCAGGGAAGAGGTACCTGGTATCAGACACCATCAATGCAGGCACTTCTGCAACATTCAGAGGGGGATGTGGTATACTTGTGTCTGGAGCTCTAGGGACCGCTCAGGCCAAAGGTAGAAATTTGGAGATAGTTTGTCAATGATAACTAGACTCATGGTAATGGGGCAGACTTTGCTGAGAAGAGGAAAGGCAAAGAGGATGAGGATAAAGAACCCCAGGAATCAATATTTGAGGGATGGGCAGAAAAAGAGACTCAAACAAAGGGCAATTAGTTGGGACCCAATTAGGGTAGGGGGGATACAGAAGAATGTGACCTCTTGAAACAGTGAGTCCCTTCTAAAGGAGAAGGAAATCCATTTAATTTACAATAAATTTCATATTAAAAAATCAATAAACTTTAAAAATAAAAAAAAATAAATGACTTACAGATGGTCCTGTGGTTCGAGAGGGAGTCCTGCACTCAATCTTGGCTGTGCCAGGTTCTTCTACAAGGGCAGAACCTGGCATTGCTCAGTCATGGGTTAAAATCCCAAAGGCATCATTCACTAGTTCTTTGATCCTGGGCAAGTTACCTAATCTCTCCATGCCTCAGTTTCCTCTAAAATAAGCCTAACAGTAGTCTTGTGGGTTTTTTGTGAGTATTTAAAGAGACAAACCATATAAAATGATTAGCACAATGCCTGGAACAGAGCAGGTATTCAAACACACAAAAAAACCATCGACAGCAACAACAAAACCCTGTGAAATTTATGACGAGGTGGAAGTTCAATTAGATCATCTAAAGTCCCTTCTAGGCTAACACCCTTTACATTCATTTCTCTTCTTGTCTGTGACCCTGTGATGGGCTGCTCAGTAGACATTTCTGGCCTAAATATTGACTAGGAAGAAGGATTTGGTTTCTAATTTCTGACATATATTACACAGTCAAGAGAAAGTAATTCTGATGGGAGAAAATGAAACAGGATTAAATGCAAATACACTAAAAAATATGGCTCACCAGAAAGCGACCCCCTCCTCTTCCTTGACGCAGTTGAGGAGTCTGGCTGCACAGAATACAGAGCATCTTCCACTAATGAACCATAATAAATTATTTCCTTGACTCAGTGATGAGACTGGTGATTATTTGTTTCTCATAACATTGCAGTAAAATAAGAAAAAGTTATGGATTTGGGGAAAATGTGGATGGTGATTCCTCTCCCTTCCTCTCCTCTGACCTCCCACACATGGTCAGAGGGTCTCATTACTTCCCCATTACATTGTAGGTATTTTTTCATATGTGCAATATCTAGAAACATTAGATTTATAAAAAGTGGTATATTAAATTGGTCCCTAACTGCATTAAGGACCCAGCAACACAGAGAGGTAAAGAAGTCTGACTTAAATCATGATGTACATGGAAAGTGAAAAGATGACATCCCACCTTCATGGTGACAGTGACAGTTTTGCAATGCAAAACCGTTCTCATCTCCATGCCACAGCAGGCTAATGAGACCAAGTAGATAAAAGGCTGGACCTGAGAAAGAAATAAGAATTAGGTTTTACCTTGTAGTCACTTATTTTTTTGTTGTTTGTGAAAAACACCTAGGATCGCATTTTCTAGGGATTATTGCGCTGCTCGCCCCGTGTAAATCTTCCACCCTGAACTCTTCACACTTTTCTCAGCTCGTCTGCTTGAAATACACACCATCACTCTCACCCACTGGAAATACAACCACGGTTATGGAAATGCATATTGGAGCACACATTTTTATGTGCTAGCATTAAGAAATTTTAAGGACTTGTACTCTGATAATATATAAGATAAATGCAAAGACAGCTTGTTAGAAATAATTTACTCTCTGTTCCGTGTGTGTGTGTGTGTGTGTGTGTGTGTGTGTGTGTGTAGTTGTGATGGTAGCTCACGTTTATCGAGCACTTTGAATAGCCAGGTGCTTTTCTAAGTTTTTTTATCATTTAATTCTCACAGTTAGGACCACACCATTAGGACTGCAAGGGTTAGAGCCCACAGTGAAGACTATTACTGCCCCCATTCTATAACTGAGAGAATTGTGATGAGTGATGCCGAGTGATTCACTCAGTCACATAGCTAAATACTGGTGGAGTAGGATCTCAGCACAGGTTTGCCTGATCCCCAAACCCATGTTTTGAGCCACTTGGCAATAGTTGTATGTACAAAAAAAGTATATGTAAGTAAATGAAACCTTAAGAAATGCACTTAAATGAAACCTTAAGAAATCCATTGCCACTTTTGTTTCACTTAGCTTGTTGTTGGAACTTTGTGCATTCCTTCATTGTAATAGTTACTGATTTGTCTTATAGGGTTTTTTTTTTTAATTCTTTACCAGTGGTTCATGACTTTTTAGTGTAGTGCAGGATGGTGGAGGCAGTCATGAACTCCTTTGAGGATTTATCAAAGTTAGGACCTCTCTCAAGAAAATTGTGCATGCATTTAAATTGGATTAATGCTCCAGTGATTACTTACATAATGTCCCCCAATCAAAATATAATTTGAGTGTCCTTAGATTTTCCAGACCTGTGAGATCACTCCTTTTTTTAAATGTTTTTATTTTTTGAGAGAGAGCGAGAGAGAGACAGAGTGTGAGTGGGGAGGGGCAGAGAGAGAGGGAGACACAGAATCCGAAGTAGGCTCCAGGCTCTGAGCTGTCAGCACAGAGCCTGATGCGGGGCTTGAGCTCACAAACCTGAGCTCAATCAACTGGCAGAGACAGCATGAGTGGGGGAGGGGCAGAGAGAGATGGAGAGAGACAATCTCAAGTAAGCTCTGTGCTGCCAGTGCAGGGCCCAACCTAAGGCTTGAACTCACAAAACTGTGAGATCATAACCTGAGCTGAAACCAAGTGGACACTTAGCTGACTGAGACACCCTGGTGCCCCAGATCACTCCTTTATGTAGTATCTTAATACTAAATACTTCCTAAAGGAAGCTCAGTCTCCTTCTGAAAATATCTGACTGCTATAAATGCTTCTGAGTCTTTGTTGCCATATGTGTCCTCTTAGTCCAGGTGCACATCCTAAGTCAGTTCTGGGAAGTGATTGACACACTTAGGATCTAAGGATAACTTGAGGTAACTCAAGAGGGAAAAAAGAAAAAGCTAACAATTGGGCATCAGATGTAACTCTCCCTAAAATTTCATATCAGACACTTTACCCAGTATGTGGCTATTTTTTTGAATAAATGGATGAATGAATAAATCTGTAGACCCTTTTAGATATTAATGAACCAGGTAGCTTAAACCCTATATAAGACTGTAAACTCATTACAGGCAAAGACTTCTTTTTTGCATTCTTCGCCATTCTATACCTAGAAGCTGATGCTCAAACACTATTTGTTTGAATATATTTAAAGAATAAATCCATGGCTCCAAGAAAGCCCTCGGATATAGGTGCACTACAGAGAAGAGTAGCTCCTTTTTTTAAAAACTTCCCTTAAAAGACTAGAAGCCCTTTAAAAAGTATTTCCAAATACAAGAGCAATATTCCCCTAAAAGAGAATTCTACCATCACCTCTTCCAGTCTGTTTATAGAATATACCCTTTCTCACTTACCACATTTCCAGCTAATTTTATGTAATTGTCTATCTTTTCCATTAGTCTGTAAGCTTATAAACTCCATGATGACAGGAAACATTTTTAGTCTGCATACCGTTGTATTCCCAGGTTTTAAGTGGAGATAATAAACTTTGTTAAAGGAGACCAATGCATCAATGAATGAATGATTAAATCAGTTGATCTGTCTATGGATTGTGGGTTATTTTAGATTATGAATATTTTACAAAGGCTTTTTCCCTTTGTAGTCTTGACCTACAACATAAATTCTGGCATGTAGTAGGTGTTCAGTAGATGTTTATTGAAGGAAATAAATACACACTTAAATGATTATCTTGGGTAAGTAGTGTGATTAGATAATCTATTGTTCAATTTGGGCCTCTTTGTGAAGTAGGCACCATTAGTAATTATGCCAGGATAGCAAGAATAGACCAGAACTTCCCAGGACACATTGGGAAATTTGATCACCCTTTGGATAAAGATGATCCCAAAAGAAGTAGATTTTTGTTTAGGGAACATAAAAGTCAATTTCATTGTAATGTAGTTCCCCCTAACATTTTTTTAATTCCACCATGCCATAAATTAACTCTAAACAATTAAGCTACACCTATTGTTTACTTTGGAAGTCCCAAGATCCTTCCTGTGTCTGAGAGGTCCTGAAGACTGGGAGGCAGGCTCAAAATATCCCAGAGGGCAATTGCACATCTGTCTGGTGGCCTGAGAAATAAATTGTAATGATTTCCATTTCTGTTTCTCTGACATAGGGAAAGGAAATAAACATCCCCCTGGGAACACTGCCCCCATACTCTTGCTTACTTAAAATGTTCCCAGCTGGCTTTGGTCTAAAGATTCTTCTTAGAGCTTCTCTGGATCAGAACATAGCCTTCATCTCTGTCCACTACAGGGCTAGATCCACTCACTTAGCTCAGATGAGAACTAGCTGGTCTCCAGAGCCAGTGGTGTTGGGAGTGCACAGAGACTCCCGTTGCATTCCGGTTTAAGGGCCTCATCTCCTATGGATTGTAAAATCCTTTGGTCAAACTAACATTCAGGTAGCATAGAGGAGTGGACTTCAGAGTTAGAAGAGAGACTCTACCACTCAGATGGCTGTGTGAGCCTGAAATTCATGTAACCTTTCTGGTCTCCTGTTATCCTTCTGTAAAGAGGTAAGATGCCTAGTAACATGGGTCTTGTGAAGATCACTTAATGTGAAGGTACTTCATAAACTATAAGGGACAATACAGAAAATCTATAAAGGACTAAACAGACAAGCATCTTGTAGCTGCTCTGGACATCACTAATGATGGATAACATTAGGATGCTACTGGGGTTAAGCTACTGTTTGTCCTTCTCTTTGGAAAAGGGTTCCGGGGTACCTGGGTGGCTCAGTTGGTTGAGTGTCTGACTCTTGGTTTTGGCTCAGGTCATAATCTCATGGTGTGAGTTCAAGCCCCATGTTGGGCTCTGTGCTGACAGCATGGAGCCTACTTGGGATTCTCTCTCTCCCTTTCTCTCTGTCCCTCCCTCGCTCGCGTGCACTCTTTCTCTTTCAAAATAAATAAATAAACTTAAAAAAAAGAGTTCATAATGTCAGTGAAGTCCAATAACCATAAGTTAATTTTGTTTGTTTTTGAACTTGATGTAAGTGGAATTATATTGTACATATTCTTAGATTTTATTTCTTCTGACTATAGTGTTCCTGCAATTTTAGTATGTTGCATATTGCTGTGTGTAGCCAAAAACTCACCCTTCTTCAGTGCTATTTAGTACTCCGTTGCTTTGTTTTCATTTCTTTGTTACTGCAAACAACATTTCTGTGAACACTTTTGTACATGTGTCCTTATGTAAAAGCACAAGAGTTTCAGGGAAGGTTTTGAGTTACAAATAATTCACAACCTCAGTTTTACTAATTTACGTCTATTTTCTTCAATGGGTACAATGAATTTTTATATTCATTAGTGGCATATGAGTTTCCTTCCTGCCCATCCTGGCCAACATTTGATATTGTTAAAGTTTTTAATATTTGCCAATCTGGTGGTTGTATTGCATTATAGTTTAAATTTGTGTTTTCCTATATGTTACAAAAGAGGCTAATTATTATTTAATAAGTTTTCCCACTATTTGGAGTGCCTAGTCTGAAGTGCCTAATCGTGTCTTTTGCCTATTTTTGACTTGTTTTTTTTCTTATCGATTTGTTGATACTGTTTATAGTTTTTGGATACTAATGAATTATGTCATATGTGTGGCAGATATCCTCTCCCAAGGTACTATTTGAGTTTCCATTGTTTATTTGTTTATGTTGGAAGAAGTTTTTATTTTACTGTGCTCAAATGTAACGATTTCTTTTAATGGTTAACTCTTTTGTGTCTTGTTCAAGAAGTAGTTTGGGGTGCCTGGGTGGCTCAATCTGTTAAGTGTCCAACTTCAGCTCAGATCATGATCTCAAGGCTTGTGAGTTCAAGCCCCATGTCGGGCTATGTGCTGACAGCTCAGAGCCTGGAGGCTGCTTCAAATTCTATGTCTCCTTCTCTCTCTGCCCCTCCTCTGTCTCTCTCTCTCTCTCAAAAATAAATAAACATTTTTAAAAAATCCCAGAAAAGAAGGAGTTTACTACCCTGGGTTTACAAAATATTCTCCTATATTGTCTTCTAAAAGCTGTGGAATGTTGCCTTTTGTATTTTAGTCTTTCATCTACTTGAAATTAATTTTGATGTATGATATGAGATGGGGCAAATTTTGTTTTATTTTTTTTTCTATAAATAACCAGTTGTCCCAGTGCTACTTTGGGGGAAGGCCATCCTTTGCTGTTGATTTGTAGTGTCAGCTCAGTCATACATCAGGTTTCCCGGTATGTGTGGGTCTGTATTCCAAGCAACGTTTTAAAAAGAGAAGGAGCAGCATTCTTGCAGCTGTCATTTATAGAGGGCTTAATTTGGGCTAGGATCTAAGCTAAACAATTTGTATGCATTGTTTTGTTTAACCCTCAGATAATCCTGTTGAAATTGGTGGATATTATTCATTTTCTCTCCATTTTACTGGTGAGTAAACTGAATCAAATGTATGAATTAGGTAAAGTAAGTATTCAATTTTTTCTTAATGAGAGGTGGAGATGAGCAATGAACTCTGTGTTAAAGATATGCTTATTTTACAAGACATCATTTTGGCTTGAGAAATCAGAATGTATCCTTAAAACCATGAGCTTTTTAAATGCTTTTTAAAAGCTTTAAAGTTTATTTCGAATACATTTTCAGTTGGGAAAATGGATGTAAGCAAACTTTCTGCCCTCCTCCCCTCTTACCATGTCATATACGAAAGTGTTTTATAGAGTGTTTTGTCAGAATCTCCTTATTTAATAAGGATTAAAGAGTTCACCCCACTGTGTAAACAGAGACAGTTCTCTGATGTAAATTCATATAAGGAATGAAGTAAAACTATTTTTTTTAATTTTTTTTAACATTTATTTATTTTTGAGACAGAGAGAGACAGAGCATGAACGGGGGAGGGTCAGAGAAGGGAGACAGAATCTGAAACAGGCTCCAGGCTCTGAGCTGTCAGCACAAAGCCCGATGCGGGGCTCGAACTCACGGACCACGAGATCATGACCTGAGGTGAAGTTGGCCGCCTAACCCACTGAGCCACCCAGGCGCCCCAAAACTATTATTATTCACAGATGCATTAGATGAATGTGCTTCTTAATGCCTGCATTTGGGTCAGCTTTATAGGGCCTTCCTATTATTTTTAACCTAGGCAAAGATTAAAAAGTATTTAATGTATTCATTTCAACCTATGGCTAATATATTCAATTTCGTCTACATCTAAAAACCCCACTGGATACCAGAATTCCTTTATTATAGAAATTCCAGCTATAAAGGAAGTGCCAGAACACTAAGATTATTTTCTAGTCTACAGAGAGATCTCACCTCTTTATGAAATGACTGTGCCTTATAATTAAAATCTGAATATTCATACTTCCATATACACACATACACACATGTGCACACACACATGCACACACACAATTCCTGTCTCTGGTTCAATTATTAGGATTAATTAAAATTTTCTTGTACCTTTTATACACCCTACCCCACCCATAAAAATATGTAGAATAAAACTAAATCTTAATTGGGTATTAAGTTGGAGATTTGCAACATATGCAAAAATAAAATAATATCTGGCTGATAAGTTGAAAATAAGAATTCTCTGAGAAAATCATCAGTTCTTAAAACTTTCAAAGTAATGTTTTCTGTGCAATCTAATTACAAAAATTAACTTCTGCTAACAAATTCTTTTAAATTCATTTTTTATGCTTATTTATTTTGAGAGAAAGAGAGAGAGAGAGTGGGGGTGGGACAGAAAGAGAGGGGGAGAGAGAATCCCAAGCAAGCTCCATGCTGTCAGCACAGACCCCAATGCAGGGCTCCATCCCACCAACCATGAGATCATGACCTGAGCCAAAATCAAGAGTCAGACGCTTAACTGACTGAGCCATCCAGGTGCCCCAGAAATTCTTTTAAATTCTTAAAATTTTTGTTTAAATTTTCTTTTTTTCCTAGAAGGCCAGCCTGACCTTTGTGAGCGAGCAAATTCCAGCAGAACAAAGCTTAGAGAAACTTTTCCTTTTTTGCTACATTTTCCCTGTTAGACATTAGTTTGCTGTGTTCTCTTGTATTTTCCATTCTGGCATTTTCTTTTTTTTAATGGGGAGAATCAGACATTCATAACATGTCAGAACTGAATGAGACCTTAGAGAGTTGAGAGATGCTCGAAGTGTAGTTCAGGGATCTGCAAGACTATTGCAAGGGGTCCACAAGGTCAAAATTATCTTCATAATAATAATCAGATGCTACCTTTCTCTTCTTACTTTCTCACTAGTGTGCAGTGAGCTTCCCAGAGGCTACACGACATGTGTTATCACAACAGATTGAGTGTAGACATAGACAGGAGAATCCAGCTGTCTTCTATTTCCTAGACATGATAACGACATGCAAAATTTAAGAGTGCTACTCTTCTTCTAATTGCTGTTTTGGAAAATATTGTTATTTTTCATAAACACGTTTTTTATCTTGACCGGCAATGGGTTTGTTAATGGTATCCTTGAATTAATAAGTATTTTTCAATTTTCACAGTTTTAATTACTAATACAGTGAAGATTGATTGATAAAACCCATATAAAGAAACACTCTTTTGGTCCTCAGTAACTCAGTGTAATGGGTTCCCAAGACAAAAAAGTTTGAGAACTTCTCATTTACTTGAGTTTAACTGCATCACTCTGCAGTAAAGAAACTGAGGCTTAGACTTCCCAAGGGGATAGTTGATGCATTAACTCACATTTCTCTTCTTTCTCTCTTTTGGCCTTGCCAATCATTTCTTTAAAAAATTTTTTTAATGTTTTTATTTATTTTTGAGATGGAAAGAGACAGAGCATGATCAGGGGAGGGGCAGAGAAAGAGGGAGACACAGAATCTGAAACAGGCTCCAGGCTCTGAGCTGTCAGCAAAGAGCCTAATGCAGGGCTCGAACTCACAGACTGTGAGATCATGACCTGAGCTGAAGTCCGACGCTTAACCTACTGAGCCACCCAGGCGCCCCTGCCAATCATTTCTTGTGTACGTCCAGTTCTCTGGGATCCTAGAGAGCTAGGACAGTGTGCTATACTTCTGTCCTGAGCACACTCATAGCTACCCAGAAAGTACTCAAATATACTCATTACATGAATGGTATTATTGTTATGAATTTTACAGAATCTTTCTAGTATATTCTTCAAGGGGTGTAGATAGCAGGTCCCTGCACAAAGCACTTGATGTTGATTTTGTAGCATTCCCAAAGAAAGAACAAGAGTAATTTAGTAGCCTGCAAAAAAAAATATGGTTTTGAGTATGTGAGTACTACCGTATTTTTTAATGAATTTTAATCATTGTTAACTAACCATATGTAATACCTGTCACTGGGTGCTTTATTCATGGCTCAGCACTTTCAAAGTTACTTTGAATTCTTAGCACATACAGATGGCTCATTATGTGACTCTGAGTGACTCTGGTTTAGGTGGAAAAGGTAGAAAGACTTTATGTTCAATAATGCTCCCAGATAAGTATTCCAAAGATGTAATCAGTTTGGCCATTGTTAACAGTGCCAAAACAGAACAGCTCTTTTTATTGTTTTAAATTAGCATCTATAAAAGCAAGAGAGTATGAATGTGAAGTGAAGGCGATAAATCACAAGACAAATTTTTAGCCAATAAATAGTTAGTTGAAGAATCTTGCCTGACAGAGGCAAGATTCTCCCCAGTCTTCAGAATGCATGGGATGGTTCACTTGGAGGTCTGAATTAAAGTCCAAATTGAGTAGGTGATCAGTCTCACTGGTAATTGAAGAAATGCAAATTAAACAAACAAAAATAATACACTGTTTTAATTTCAGAGTGGCACATTAAAATAATACTATTGTTAAGAAATGTAAATAAAGAGGCGCCTGGGTGGCTCAGCTGGTTCAGCCTTGGACTCTTTGATTTCAACTCAGGTCATGATCCCAGGATTGTAGGATCCAGCCGTGCTTTGGGCTCTGTACTGAGCCTAGTAGAGCCTGCTTAAAATTTCCTCTCTCTCCTTCTGCCCTTCTCCCCCACTTGTGCTCTCTCTCTGTCTCTAAAAAAAATTTAAAAAATAAATGTAAATAAATTTAACCATGTAGAATGCAATATGGTAATGCCTAACAAAATTAAAAAGTATATATCCATTTACTTAGCATAGACCCTTTATACTGATATGTTTATGCAAGTTTGAAAAATATATGTGGAAGAATATTATATCATTGTAATAGCAAAAATTGGATGAAATCTACGATCTAGCAATAGACCATTTTTATATGCTCTGCTATATCCAGGCAACTAAATCTGATGAAATCATTAGAAAGATTGAGATATAGATGCACTGATGTTGATGTTGAATATTCTCCAAGATATATTGCTAAGATATATTATGCTAAGACATAGCATGCCGGCATTTGTATAAATGTACAGGAGACATGTATAAATTGCATATATGTCTGTGTATTCATAGAAAATTTCCAGAAGAATAAATGAGATACTGTTAACAGGGGTTACATCTGAAGAGTGGACTGTAGGTTGGAAGAAGGAAAAAGAGACTTCCTTTATTTAAAAAAATTTTTTTAATGTTTATTTTTCAGAGAGAGAGACAGAGTATGAGTGGGGGAGGGGCAGAGAGCGAGGGAGACACAGAATCTGAAGCAGGCTCCAGGCTCAGAACTGTCAGTACAGGGCCTGATATAGGGCTCAAACCCACAAACTGTGAGATCATGCTGTGAGCCGAAGTTTGATGCTTAGCTGACTGAGTCACCCATGTGTCCCAAGAGACTTGCATTTTGATAGATTATGTTCTAATCTATTACTAATCACAGAGTTACTTCTGTGATTTAAAATGTTTTAATAAAAAGCTTTAAAATCCAAATGCTTTTTTAAAAAAATGTTTATTTATTTTGAGAGAGAAAGAGCACACGTGCAATTGGGGGAGGGCAAAGAGAGAGGAGGAGAGAGAGAGAGAGAGAGAGAGAGAGAGAGAGAGAGAGAGAATCCCAAGCAGTCTCTATGCTGTCAGTGCAGAGCACAATGCAGGTCTCGATCTCATGAGCCCTGAGATCATGACCTGAGCCAAAATCAAGAGCCAGACACTTAACTGACTGAGCCACCCAGGTGCCCCTCAAATGTTTTTTAATTCAGCAATAAAGCTGAATTAATTTTCTGGAAATAATTATGTATGTTTGCAAAGCCCTGGATCTAAGATGTTCCTTTAGCATTGCTAACAATTGTGAAGATTTAGATGCAACATAAGTGATTGGCCACAGAAGATGGGTTAGACAAATTACAGTGGTTATTAAAAATCATGTGGCAATTTCTTGGCTCAAGGTTTTTATACAAATCCCAGTAAAGAAACCATATTGTGTTTATAACTGTATATTATTTGTTTTGTAAAACTATACATATTTTAGCATATCTACCCATAATTCTGTTCAAGTTAATTGTTTAATAAATTTCACGGTTTATATTTTTAAATCAAGTGATGAGAGAATATTCATGCTATATTGTCAGATAATGGCCCTTGAAAAGTGGATGTAGTGTAACTCAAAGATCTGAAATGTGATATAACAAAACATGACTAGTGGTGGGATAATAGGTGAATTTTATTTTCTCCTTTTTAAAATCTGTATTTCCTAAGTGTTCTCTAAAGAACAGGTATTACTGTCATTTAGAATGAATGAATGAATGAATGAATGAATGCATGCATGCATTCCAGATCATGTTAAGAAAATAAAAAGAAAACCTAAGACATTTAAATATTCCTGCTATATTATGTGTATCCTAAAAACTTAACAGAAACCCATGGGGGAGGCGAAGGAAAAAAAAAAAAGAGGTTAGAGTGGGAGAGAGCCAAAGCATAAGAGACTGTTAAAAACTGAGAACAAACTGAGGGTTGATGGGGGGTGGGAGGGAGGGGAGGGTGGGGGATGGGTATTGAGGAGGGCACCTTTTGGGATGAGCACTGGGTGTTGTATGGAAACCAATTTGACAATAAACTTCATATATTGAAAAAAAATATTCCTGCTATGGGTAAATCACTCTTCTCTTAGTATTATTACAACATCTGATTTCATATATTCATAACCCAATTCTATTTTCTTGGTTCAGTAATGCTACTATTTCTTGGCTTGCACATAACAAAATTCCTATATAATTGATGCATCTGTAAGACCCATATATTTAGCAGTCAGTTCCTTTAATAAAAATATTTTGGAACTTGTTTGAAAATTTGAGGGACAATATTTTTCTGTTTTACCTGTATTCGTACCTAAACAGTGTTCAATGATCAATGCAATTTGATATAGTTTGTCTATATTCTGTCAGTGTTAGTTTGGCATTTTATAAATAGATTTTACTTATTTTGGTAAAACAGATAAACTATGAAGCAATGTCAGTTTCTTTGTGAAAATTTCGGATACCAGGTGGTAAAGCCTTAATAACACAATCACAAAAACTGTGCATTGTGACTTTCTGAGTCTCACCACCAGAGTAGTGCTGATGCTTAAGCTCTGTGTGTGACTTGATTGAACCATATCATTTAAGGCATTCACCAACCCGACCCATCACTGATAAGGGGACATTTAGCAGGGCCCAAATATTAAAAGTCTTTGTAGTAAAAAGAATGGAATTTGTTCTCTCAGATACCAGTACTTTAAAATAAATACAGCTTTGCTTCAACCATAGCTTGTCCTTCCCCAGCTCCCAAATGTGGACATTATTTAAGCAAATTTGAGCTCAGGATCATTTAGCATTTCTCTTTCCTGTACATTCTGTCAGCAGGCATACATGTTGATGGACACTCATACCTAAAGACAGTACCATTTTAGAGTCCTATTTCAACACCCTTCCTGTTTATTAGCTTAACACCTAGTTTATCTGTCATACCACAAAAGCATTCAGGGTGATAAAACTTTTCAGATGCTGTCATCTTTATACTATATATGAAGCATGTATGTGTATACACATGCACACACATAATATGTCTTTATTCATATTTACACATACAGGCAACAGTTACTTCAGACATAGAATTCAAAAATGAGTGCAGACTGAAGTAAAAGCCCACCTTTTTGAATAACACAGTTTACTGAAATTGCCCGTGTATGCAGTTCTTACCCATTTCATATTGGGTTCATGTTCACATAGATGCAATTTTGGATGTTAGGAGTTTGGCTACTGTTCCCATCTAAAAATAATCCAGATTAACAGCTTCAAATGCAAACAGTCTTCTTAGCAGTAATTTGAGTGCTTTTAGTACAGATACTCTCTTCCTGCATTTAATCATTGTCTCCCCCTGGCATGCAGAACGTGTGAATCGCTGCTTGGTTACCCCAAGCAGTGCAGAGCTGAGCTTGAGGGTTTCCGTATGGCGCTTCACACTGTGGGGGAAATGTAGGAGCCAGAAATGCTGACAGTGCGCTTTTATTCCTCCTCATCGAGGCAGGAAGTGGTGCCCGCAGCTGTCTAACTGCGGAACATCTGAGCGGGTGTGTTAAAACTTTATCCTCACACTGTCAGATGCCAGGTGCTGGTGCTTGCTTGCTTGTTTGTCATTCGTGCTGAAATAAATTCAGCAGAAACAAGTCTGTGTCAGTTCACATGGAATGGTGCAGAAAACTGACCTCACCATTGAGATGTCTGCCTCAAATATTTGGGTATCTGCAATGAACATGGTTTGGGGCTTGAAAGATGGATCCTTTTTCTCCAGATTTGTACTTCTTCTTTTGGGAGCTGACAAATCCTGAGAGATGGAACTAAATATTTGTTAGGATAATTGTATATGCCCTGGGAACCTCAAACGTGACTGTCTTGTTCCTTTAGATAGGGACGTTCAAGTGTTGGAGGTGCTAGAATGATGATCAGAAATGGGAGAGGAGGTTGGGGCGCCTGGGTGGCTCAGTCGGTTGAGCGACCGACTTCAGCTCAGGTCATGATCTCATGGTTTGTGAGTTTGAGCCCCGCGTCGGGCTCTGTGCTGACAGCTCAGAGCATGGAGCCTGCTTCAGATTCTGTGTCTCCCTCTCTCTCTGCCCTTTCCCCTCTCATGCTCTGTCTCTCTCTGTCTCAGAAATAAATAAACATTAAAAAAAATTAAAAAAAAAAAGAAGTGGGAGAGGAGGTGGGACGCCTGGGTGGCTTAGTCAGTTAAGCGTCTGACTATTTCAGCTCAGCTCATGATCTCACGGTTTGTGGGATTGAGCAATGCATCCATGTGCATGGAGCCTGCTTGGGATTCTTCTCTCCCTCTCTCTTGCCCTCTCCCCCCACCAAAAAATAAATAAATAAACTTAAATGAAAAAATAAAGAAATGGGAGAGGAGGTGATGAGAAGAATTTTATTCTTTTGCCAAATCCTTCATCATTTTAATGCTTCTTAGCCTGGAGGATGTTTTAGTAGCCTCCAGTGAGAATCTTGAGTATTGGTTCTGATTTCTTCAAATCAAAACTATACTTCAAACCAAACCTAAGCAAAACATAAGGAAACCAGGTCAGTGTTTTTGTACATTTTTGCCTTCATATTCTGTAAGTGATGTTGGGTCTTTAGCGAAGCAACAAGAAAGTGATATGATTAAGGGATATATGACTATTATTTATGGTTTTTATTTTTCTTCAGGAAATGGATCACTGACTTTCCTATAAGATGAACTAGAAAATTTATCATCCCAAGATCTTTATAAATTAGGATTCAGATGTACCCCTGGAATCCCAATTTGCATTCCTAATGGGAATTTTTTATAACTTCTTAAGTATGTCAGTATTCAGTATGCTTGTGGGGAGATTTGGTAGTATTAAGAGAGAACAGCAAAAAAATCAGCCTCCATTTTATGCTGACACTGAAGCTTTTTCACGTGCAAAAAAAAGCAAAAAACAAAAAACCAACAAAAAAACAAACAAACAAAAATGAAGAAAAACAACCAACCCCCCCGACTGTTGAGAGACAAATGCACTTTTTTTCACAAGAAGTGTAAAAAAAATTAATTTGCATATTTCTTTAGAAACTCAAGCCTCTGTGGCTCTTGTGGTTCCATGGCAGAATTGCAGAGAGGTCCCTGCCCAGTCCTGCAGAGGCTGTGGGGGAGAGGAAGGCCTGGAGCCTGGAGCAGATCTCTTAACAGAAGTGGGGAGGAGGCCCAGCTAGAGGAAGAGGGAGCGGCAGTGGCAGGGAGGATGGTGAAAGTACAGACAACACGGGACAGTTTGGGTGGTCCCACAGGGGATCAGGTAAGGAGCGATGGAGATGTCCTGAAAAGTAGACAGTCTGAAAATAGGAATTTTGACAAAATCAGTAAGACAAACAGCAGCATCAAGACCCAGGGTTCCGAGTCTGGCAATGGCTTCCTATGTACAGAGGATGCAATCCAAATCCTTACCAAGGCCTGCAAAGTCCTACAAGATCTGGCTCTGGCTTTCCCCTTTAGCCCCATCTCTCTTTATATACCCCATTGCTTGTATATTCCAGCAAATTCACCTGTCTCTGGTTATTCCAACATTTTGAGCTTTTTTTTCTGACTCAGAACCTTTCTACAAGCTGTTTCCTCTGCCCGGAATCCTATCTTCCTGCTCTCCACCCCCTGCCACCTCCCATCCACTGGCCCCAGATCTTTCTTCTCCTTCAAGTCTCA
The DNA here is from genome assembly GCF_023721935.1 of Panthera uncia. Classification (NCBI taxonomy): domain Eukaryota; kingdom Metazoa; phylum Chordata; class Mammalia; order Carnivora; family Felidae; genus Panthera; species Panthera uncia. Next base: position 61,364,334 of record NC_064807.1, read on the forward strand.
GCTCTAATGTAACCTTCAGAGACATCTTTCTTGACCTTCTAATTTATCCAGGTATAACCCCTGCCCGGTTACACTCTGTCACAGTCTTCTTGAACCCTCTACCTGTCTCCCATGTGATCTAGGTCCTACCACCATCCCCAACATAAACAGCAGTCTGAGACCCAGAGAGGTCAAATAACTGGCCCAAATCATACACGAGTAAAAAAGTGTATCGGTCAGGATACATACACAGGGAACAACAGTATTCTCGGATTTGCCTGATTTAAGGAGACCTTAAACCTGAAGATGTAGGAAATAGGGCTGTGTGGAGAGGATCACCTGCAAAAGACTGAAACCTTTGGGTAAGGGATGTGGCTGGACCAAAGTGGCCCTGCAGAGAGGGAGGCCAGGTGAGGGAAATCAGACCACACTCTCCTTTCTCCCTCAGTATCCAGCTAGTGCTCCCCATCAGGAAGCAGGAAGGTAAGGGAGCTGGTGATGTGATCCACTCAGGTCAGCCCTAAGGGCACAGAACAGAGTGAGACAGGTAGATCTGCGGGGCAAGCAGCAGTGGAACAGGGATTCGAACTTAATCTGGTTCCAGGATGGATGCTGTTAACAACGACACATGTCTGCCTCTCTGGTACAAAGTGCTTAGCTAGGACTGCTTCCTATTTAATCATAGACCTGAGGGTCAGCAAGGGGTTACTGTTTTTCCTGTGCTCGCTACAAAGCATAGTAGGTGGGTGATGTTAAACATGCTTCTCTATAGAGGAGAGCCAAGGATGATTTATTAACTTCCTCAGTACTTTCTAGAGGTGGAGGAGAAGTCTCCTTTTTATTTTATTACCTCTTGTAGCTAATTAGGTTTTCCACAGTAGTCTGAGCCTTGCAGCTGCTGGAGATGACTCCCCAGGTAACTTTTGCATCACACTCCGGGGCCAGCCTGCCTTTGATTCGGCTGCCTTGTCATGTTCTATCCAATTTCCATAGTACAGGAAGCACCTTCATTTAGGACACCGCATTGCGTGCTCACAGCAGAGCCCTTGTGAAATGAAGTGCCTTGCTCACTTGGAGAGGGTGGCTTTCTTCTTTCCCAGTGCAGCTTCAGGAGTGTAAACATTTACATATACCTAGGCTTCAAGGCTGATTCACACACATGTTTAACACCCCACATCAATTTAGCCTACGAGGGCGCTTGTGATAGTTGTGGGACTGGTGACTGACCTCAATTATGCAATTGTTTATCAAATGCTTTTCCGTGGGCCGAACACTGGGGGCTACCATGATAAACAAAGTAGACATGGTCTCATCATATTTTCATATTATACTTTTAAAACAAATGGTCCATTGAGGTTGAAGGATGTGTCTTTTCCTCCCTTAGGGAATAAAAGAGAGGGCAAGAAATCTAACCTAAAAAAATCATAGACATGAGAGACATAAAAATCCATATTGCATCATAGCCGTTTTAACAGCCATTACTTAGCACCTGATGGTGAAATATGCGTTTATGCCATATGGTATGTGTACATTATGCTTTTTATCATATATCTTGAATATACACTTAGCTGCATCTCATCCTAATGAGAGGAATTTCTTGCTTTCTGTATCCTTGAAAAATTCCCTCAGATTTACCTAGGAGAGATCCTAACGGCAACAATAACGTAAGCCACTCCGTTAAGGGTGTTCACTTTTTGCTGGGTTCCTCTTGCCACTTAACAGTCACTCTTGGACTTTATTCAAGTACTAGTTTTCCAGAGAACAAGAAGGAAGTTTCTGTAGACGTATAAAACTTTGAAGATGCTCGAGGAGTGACCACAAATCCCAATAGGGCTTTGTGGCTAAATGTCAATATCATCTAGACAATCCAGTAAATCCACTTTCTGTCTGTAAGGCAGGCAGGCAGGGAAACAATGTGCTTAAGAGTCAAGGTTCTGAAATCAGATGTGTGAAAACCTTAGGCAGGTTATTTAATCTCTAAAGTATCAGTTTCCTTGTCTTTAAATGGAGATGATATGAACACCTCCTTCACTAGGTAGTTTTGAGGACCAAAAGACGTCATGTACCTGCATGGAACCTGGCCCATCATGAGCACTCAATAAACATTACCTAACCTTACCAGGATCCTCATCCCCACATTAGTTATGTCTGATTCCCTCTTCTTAAGTAAGTGGGGCCCTGGAATATTGGGGTTTTTCTGTGCAAAGCCTATTTGTCCAATGTTGTTGAAACAGGTGTTTTGTCAGCACTGGTTTCCAGGGAAAAGCATAGAGGAGCAATCTAGAATGCCTCCAACAGGCAAAAGAAGATAAGATCAAATGTTAGAGTAGAAAGTAGAGGCTTATCCAGAGAAATTGCCCAAGTAATTTCACAGTGTAGCTGTAACAGTTTTGCTATGTTACTAGCATCCTGGGACATGGATGGGCAGGAAGCCAATAAGGACAAGCATGACCTTCCCTGGGCAATAACGTTTGAGAATCTTAAATGCCACTTCACAGATGGGACATAGATCCTACTGGTTGGGTTCAGGAGATCTGGGTTTAGTGAGGTGGATATGAGGCAACTAAAGAAAAAGCTCATAACTATCCCAGAGAGAGAATGTGCCTGAAGTCACACTTTAGAGGCCAAATTTGCTTTCTTGGAAACAGGGTTTAAAGAGAGGGTGGAGTAAATGGAATGCAGTGAAGAATATCCAGAATTTGTCCTGTGAACTGGGAAGAGAGGCCTGGAATTCTCTCTCTTTCTCTCTCTGGGTTCTGACTATACATTCTTTGAGATAAAGGTGCACTTCAGCTGGACCAGCTGATGATAGAGGGCGATGAATGAGGCCATAAGGAAGGTAGGGGAAAGACCATGAAGCCCACTCCAGACCATGCAAAGGGCTTCAAGCCTGTAGACAATGGAAAGCCATAAAATTCTCATTTTCTTTTTCTTTTTAAATAAGTAGCGTGACGAGATTTCTGTCTTAGGAAGACCACCCTTAAATTCTTCTTATCCCTACAGTCTTAATTACTGCTTCTTCCTCATTCCCACACAGCTTGGTGCTCATCACATCATGATTTATATTATAGTTATTTTTTCCCATTACTGTCTTCACCTTCCAATTGTGAAATCCCTTGAAGGCAGACCCTGTGTCTTAGACTTTGTCTTAAAAAAAAGAGGGGGTGGTAAGGACATAAAGATAAAGTGAAGATTTGGATGACATCCCCTGAAAAGTTTGTTTCCAGAAACTCCTGAAGGGCTTGGGGCTCAGGTAGTGAGTTAATTGTCTTCTACATTAGACTTGTGCCCCTGGGAATGAGTCAGCTATAATTTGGCATGAGGCATGGAAGCTTTCTGAAAGTTCTTTTTCTCTGACCTTTTTCATCTCTGTCTTCCCAGGCTCGCCACATGTTTGCACATAGCACTCAGTATGTGTTTAGTGAAGAAAAGGCTGGTACCTCTTCTTTGAAGGATGGCCTTAGCTGGGGCGTTTCAGAGTGATGCATTCCTCCATGTTAGGGTACCCTTGGTGGTATCCTGCTATGGCAATGTGGAAGCCCACCTGGTCTCCAGGAAGATGTTTGTAGTAAAACCATTTCATACTGCACAGCCCAGAGCTGAAGAGCAGACCCTGGCCAGCAGAGGGTAGCAGAGGGCTGCAGAGCAAGGTCAACTTCTCCAAAAGGAACTTCCTTCTGGAGGTCATTGAACTATCAGGAGATGTCCCTGGAAGGAGAACTTAGAGTGCAGAGTCGACAGGGAAATATTCAGAGACAGACAAGAAGAAGAGCCAGTATCTCCTTAGGGAAAAATTGGGTTGTAGAGAAATGGAGGAGCTGCCCCCCTGACAACCCTGAAATAGTTTGGGACCACCGATGGGAAACTAGGAACTTTGGCTGAGCATGTGGAGAAAGGAGCAGCCCAGCACTATTACAAAAACCCTTGCCTTCTGCAGACCTTTAGAGTCTTTGGTGAGCTGGATGAGACACGGTGTCTAGAGGACCTCAAAGGGAGTTAGTCTCTAGGCCTTTAACTTGCTTACACAATGCAGTGGCTCTGGCCTCTGGAAAAATCCCCTCTCCATCCTCATCCTCACATCCCTCTCCAACTCAACCACCCACTTCTGTCTCATCTATTTGTTCTACAGCCAGCGGTGGAGTAATAAACTCAGGTTCTCATTGGCAACTGAACAGCCTCACTAGTGGCCATCTACCCTCAGTTTACCGTCATGACTAGCAGAATTTAGGAGTTGTCCCTCTCTGTGCTTTATTGAGTTTTCACTTACTGGCTGAGAGGGATCTCTGAGTTCTTCTGGTGGCAAATTTAAGTTCTACACTTTCACACCTAAATTAGTATTCCAGCCTCTTCTTACTATGGTTTCCCAGGACAAAAGACTATCTTTACGCATACAATAATAAAATTAATCATCTGCAATGTGCAAAAAAGAGATACGGAATGAGATGTACTCAATTTCTTACAATTTGTTTTAGTTGTGATTTCCTATTGTTGGCCTTGATACTTAGGATTACTGACAGAATTTGTGACTTTTTTAAAAGAGAGAATGTTTGAATGTTCTATTTATTTTTTCCCAAGTTTGTTGGTCAGTGTACCATATCAGTGTCTTTGTGTTTTTATCATCTAAGTGTACTGTTCCTCAAAGAAGTGTCATGAATATCCTTATTGGCCAGAGCCCCATTGCCTGGTAAGTTATCTTTCTAAATGACTTATCCTTGCCCCTCTTTCTGTAGTTGGTTAGCAGCAGGTGCTATTGAATGTATGGAGGGGTGCATACCTATTGTATAATAAGCAGCATTCCTTCTTTTATCCTAGGACGACTCCATTTCTCCAGCTGAACAAAAGAGCTACCATCATATTCTTCCCTCTTCCAGTAGTTAAGTGTGGGGTCATCACCAAAGGAAAGGTTTGAGGATCAGTTAGCTCAGCTACCAACCCACTTGGCTTCAGAATCTCTGTGTCCTGGGAGAGAATATGACCCAGTGAGTCCCTTTCTATTTTGTTATATCCAGGATTTAGTGGCTGTTTCATTTCATCATCCCAATCACATCCTTTGTGTTGGGCATACTGGAATTATTCTTAGTGGCTTATAGGACAGAATCACAATTCATTAGTTGGTGATTATTACAGGGAAACAATTTTGTAATCAGTTTAAAGAGGCATTTTCTAACAGTTGAACCTGCCCAAAGACAGATGAGGCAGTTCACGAGGGGATGAACTCCAATCATTGGAGTTTAGGCAGAGGCTGGAAGGTCACTTATCACCACTGGTTCTCTCTGATACTCAGATTGTTTTTAAAGTCTTTTATAGCATTCAGGACACATAATGATTGTGACCTTCTAGAATGGGTTTCTTACACATCCTGACTGATGCCTGAGCCTTAGCCGGAGGAATAGTGTAATACACGTTAGAAACAGTATCTAGCTTCTTTTTACCTGACAAAGAATAAATTTGCATTTGTTGAAGTCCTATATACCAGGTACTGTGCCAAGCATTTTATGTCTTTTAATCCTCACAACAACCCTGCTGGGCAAGGTGTATTCTTTTCATTCCATAGGTAAGGCAACTGAAACCCCAAGGGTTTAAGTCCACATCATAGCTGAGCCCAAATTTGGAGCCAGATCTGTCTGAAGGTCTGTCTTTTCAACACACCAGGCCACCTTTAATAAAGAATTGAAAGCTATGCTTGCCAAAGTTCTGGCCTTCTGAGTACACCATGCATTTCAGTCACAAGTAACAACATTTACAATAGTAATTTATGATCAAGGAACAGTTTGTAATTTTTTTATACATGACTGCAGGGCACACACAGCTCAGCTCATTTTACATTCACCTCTGAACATGTGTACAGCCCGCCAGTTCTCAGTCTGTGTCAGCAAGCGGAGTGGATGTGGTGCTCAGGGAAGGTGAAAAATAATTGACTACCTTAGATTTATAGGAGTCACAGATTTTTATAACTGGATATGCTGGGAGAACTGAGTGTGGGCAAGTGAGAACAATGAATTCTTCCAGAAGGTAGCGACTATTACCCTTGCTGATGTAAGCTAAGTCTATCTCTTCTTCCTTGGATATTGCCTTAGAAATGTATGAAGCAAGCTGCTTGAGGACTGATCACAAATGTGACCACAACAGTGTGACTAACTAATTCCACTTCTTTGGTCTTTAAAGAGCCAAGAGCCCAGAGTCATCCCAAGGAACATGGACATAGCATTTCCCAACGCTAGCTGGAAAGCTGGAGCACACATCCGAACAGTCAGCCTTTTGATATTTATTACCTTTATATGAAAACAGACATTGAAACTTGCTTTGTATTCATTTGTTTTCCAGGTTAGCTCTTGCAATTTGCTTTGAATGTGCAGAGAGGGATTTTTCAGAAGTAGCATCTGAGCCATAACAAGGAATCTTATCTGGCAGCCTTCCCTGATCTGTCACTGAAGGCTAATCTCACCACAGGAACACTGTCGTACATCATAAAGATGTACACCCTTTCCAGGCGTTTTAAAACCTGTTCGTCTTCCCTTTGTTGCACAAACACTGACATTGTCTACAACTGTTGGTTTTCATAATATTACTAACAATCGGTTAATTGCCCTCACTATGTGCACAGCACTGTTCTAAGAGTTTTTCATTTCAAAACAACTTTGTGATGATTCTCATTTCACAGAGGTAGAATCTATATCAAGCTTTTTTTTTCCTTAATAGGCTAGGAAAAAGAAATAAAAAGTTGAAATAAAAATCTCTGCAAGCTTTAAAGTGAATATTCAATTTAAAACACAACACACACACACACACACACACACACAAAACAGTTTCAAAGAAATATATTCTATAAGTTATTTGCAGAATCATATCTTCTGTTCACCATAGTTTCAATCTTTTTTTAAACAATTTCTGTACCTAATCAGAATCAATAGATCTCCTTAATTAAATATATTGTGAGACAGTTGGTATCCCTATGAAAAAATAACCTGTTTGAAAACTCACTCAGGGTCAATTCTCTGACCTTTTGTGCCTTTTTAGAGTTGTTAGAGTTGTTGCCTTTTTTGTGCTGTTTCTATCTCCATGAACGCATAATTCACCTTCCTTCTAATACCTAGTTAGCACCTGGTTACTCTCAAAAACTGCTGGCTTCCGGGTCTGTCCACAGGTGCTAGATAAGTATTCTTCTGTATCTGTCTCCAGAATTGCAAACAGTGACATTTGATGTGATTGGCTTTGTTTTAAGTGCAGTGTTTTAGCGCCTCATAATAGCATTCTTTCGCTTAGGCCTGAATTTAGTTTCAAGCTGGTAGATTCACCTGGGCTTATGTCAAGGAATTGGTCTTCCTGAAGCCCCTGAAAGACTTTGTTAGGGACGGTTCCCCCTGTAAGCCCTATAAGCAAAATCAATGTATCTGTATATTTTCAAAACTCTGAATAGGGTTCCATGCTCTAAAATTGCGACCAAACATTGTAAATCTGGAAGTTCTTCCAAACTAGGAATCTTTAAGTCTGTTCCAGGCTTTTTAAGACACTAAGAAGTACAACATCTTCACAGTGAGGCCTCCAAGCTTTGAGATCAGACAGCCTCAGACTGGTCCTGCCAGGAGGGTCCTGCTAAGAAGGATTACCATACATGTAATGTGCCCAGTGATGGCTGGGTGCTCACAGGATAGCAGGGAGTCCATGAGGAGTGGTGGGTATGAGCGGAGTGAGAGCAAGTTGGTAGTTGGAGGATCATTTCAAGGTCAGCGAGAAGTAGGGAGAGGGAGAGAGAAGAATGGAAACACATCAGACTTGATGCAGGGGATGGGCTGGGGTTCAGATGGTGGTTAAGGTTGACAGAACGTCTGGAAAGAGTAGCTCAGGGATTTTTATCGGGATCTAGAAAAGAATAAGTACTTTGGGATAGCGAGAAGTTTCTTTGAGAACCCGGGTGCTATGTCTGGAGATACATTTAAAGACAAACTGAGACCTCTAGTATTGAGGAACCAAAAGGTCTGTGGCTTTCATGGAACAACGCTCAGTTGTAGGGAAATTCCAAAGAAGAAAAAGCTCACTGGAATCATGATTCTTCCCAGCCTATCCTTATAGCTTTTTTGTTTAAAGTCAGAGAAGTTCTTTTTTTTAAAAAGGGTGAATGTTTTTTTCAGCGAATAGAAATTTTTCCTTTGAGATGTAATGACGATCTACTCTTGCCAAATCTTTATATCATTTGAGTCAGTCTATGGCAGACAGTTTACCAAGTGCCAAACTCAGTTTCCAATCGCAGCTTTGAAAGCATGGTAAACCCACACTTCCTTGAAAGTGGCAATTGGATATTGCATCTGGCACTCAGCAGAGCACAAGGGTGGCATTCGTTCTGTTGGTGTACCCAAGTTAATTGGTGCTATCTTTCAAAATATGTACATAATGATTCGTTTCTTTAAATCATGCCATTTGCAGTGTTTATATACTTCTCTGATGAGAACTTTGGAAAATGATTTCATAGTACTCTTATACTTTGATATGGCCATTTTACATTACAACCCCCTGTTATTAGGAACAGAGAGGTTAAATAACTGACCCAAGCTAACCTAATCAGTAGAGCATTCTGAAACACTTCTGACACTTCAAATCCTATTCTTTCAAGGTTGGTACAAAATTTATCTGTTCCCCGAAGCTGAATCTAACTGACTATACTTAATAATGTTATACTTTTCTATTCCTCCTTTAAACTATTTTTATCATAATTGGGTATCTAGGCCTATCTTATCAATACTTATCATGTTTTCATATCTAATACATATAGAGACACAGCCGTGCTAAAGGGAAATACTGTACTAGCTGTAACTATTTCACTGTTCCCCCAGGGAGACTTGGATATCTCTAGGGTAGAGACCCTCGTCCTCCAACTCTTCAGTGTCCCATATCCTCTGGCACAGAGCAGTGTGTGCTGTGGGAGCCCAAGAATCTTTGCTAGAAATTAAAAAGACTGACTATACTAAATGTTGGCCAAGATATAGAGCAGCCGAAACTCTCATTTGCTTCTGGTGAGAATGTAAAATAGTACAAGCCACTTTATAAAACAGTTTGGAAGTTTTTTTAGTTTTGTTTTAGGTTAAACATACATATACTATTTGATCCAACCATTCCATTTCTAATTATTTATCCAAGAGAACTGAAAGCATATATTCACACAAAGACTTGAACAAAAGCATTCACAGCAGCTTTATTTGTTATAGCCCAAAATATTTACAGGTGAAGTGATAAGCAAATCATGGTATATCCATACACTGGAGTACCACTTCCCATTAAAAAGAACAAACTATCAATAGACACAGCATGGATAAATTTCAAAGTAACTATACTGAATGCAAAGCCAAACAGAAAAAGGTGTGCATACTGTATGGTTCCATTTATATAAAAGTCTAGGTAATGCAAACTAACGTATAGTGACAACATATCAGGTTGCCTGGGGACGGGAAGGCAAGGGGGATAGATTTTAAAAGTCATGAGGAAAGTGTTTGGGGTGATGGGTATATGCTCATTATCTTGATGATGGTGATGGTTTCATGGATATATACATACATCAAAAGTCATCATGGGGCGCCTGGGTGGCTCAGTCGGTTAAGCGTCCGACTTCGGCTCAGGTCATGATCTCACAGTCCGTGAGTTCGAGCCCCACGTCAGGCTCTCTGCTGACAGCTCAGAGCCTGGAGCCTGTTTCAGATTCTGTGTCTCCCTCTCTCTCTGGCCCTCCCCTGTTCATGCTCTGTCTCTCTCTGTCTCAAAAATAAATAAGAATTAAAAAAAAAAAAGTCATCAGATTTACATTTTAAGTATGTTTGGTTTATTGTCAATTATACCTCACAAAGCTGAAAAAAATCACAAAAAAATACCAAACCTATTCTACGTGCACCATTTTTCTGTCAGTATGCCACTGCCTCCATGCTTCCATGGCAATAAGCTTCCTCTTTGAGACCAGCATGCAAGAGGACACTGAGCAGATTGGGGGCACTTAAGTCAGACAGAGCTGGTGTGATCCAAGATTTGCTGCTTGCCAGCTACATAACCCTTGGGCGAGTTACTCTGTGTCTCTAGACCTCGGTTTCCTCCTCTAATAAATGGAACTAATAATATACCAAACTCACAGGAATGGCATAAAAATTAAGTTAGATAAAAGGCCAGCATAAATGGTAGCCATTACACGTTCCATATTGTTAAGGACCTGTTTTTGTTTTAACGAGACAGGCGCACATTTATTGAAAACTTTCTCAGCTTGATTTAATTCTTGCTGATTCTCAACCAATTACTGAGAATAAAGCAATTAGCAAAGAGAGAGCAGACTATGCTTGAAAATATAAATAATACAAAATCACTTCTTGGCACCCATCCACTTAATTCTCCATCATTTGTGCTAAATCGAATTAGCAGCACATGTGTGTGTTCAGATGTTCTAAGCAGAGAATAGGTTAATACAGAGAATGTGTATCAGGGGCAAAATGGGAATTGATAAATTGAATGGCACTGAAAGGTACTTGAAAGAGTGTGAATTTTGGTTTAGACAGTCTGACTTTAAATGTGAGTTTAGCCTCTTAACTATGTATATGTGAAGCCCTGGACAGGTTAAACCTCTAAGGTCCTCTGTTTACATACTGTAAAATGCAGATAACACTTTACAAATCATAAATCATTATGACAACTATTTATACTAATTTTAGAAATAATTTCAAGGATCATATATGTGTAATGGTTCCTATTCTCTAATTCTGGGTAAGGCCAACTGTGTGTGTGCTAAGATAAACACATTATTTAACCTGAGCTTCATGGTATTTATTTTTAAAAAACCATTAAAATGCCTTTGTAAACTCATTCTGGAATAATTTTGTGTGTGTATGTGTGTGAGTGTGTAAATGAGACCCCCTGATCTCTTGAATCCTCCCATTGATATTTTAAGAAGAGTATTTTGTCACATTAAAAACTAAGTGCATTCTGTGTCTCCCTCCCTCTCTTTCTCTTTCTCTCTTTAAAACAAAACAAAACAAAACAAAACAAAACAAAACAAAAAAAACTAAGTTCAGCTGCTGGTGGGAAGAATGCAAACTGGTGCACTCTGGAAAACAGTATGGAGGTTCCTCAAAAAATTAAAAATAGAACTACCCTATGACCCAGCATTTGCACTACGAAGTATTTGTCTAAATGATACAGGTGTGCTGTTTCAAAGGGGCATGCACACCCCAATGTTTATAGCAGCACTATTGACAACAAAGTATGGAAAGAGCCAAATGCCCACTGACTGACAAATGGGTAAAGATGTGGTATATATATACAATGGAATATGACTCAGCAATCAAAAAGAATGAAATCTTGCTCTTTGCAACAGCGTGGACAGAACTAGAGTGTATTATACTAAGTGAAATAAGAGAAAGACAAATATATGATTTCATTCATATGTGGAATTTAAGAAACAAAGCAGATGAACATAAGGGAAAGGAAGGAAAAAATAAGATTAAAACAGAGAGGGAGACAAACCATAAGAGACTCAAATACAGAGAACAAACTGAGGGTTGCTGGAGAGGTGGTAGGTGGGGGGATGGGCTAGATGGGTGAGGGGCATCAAGGAAGACACTGGTTGGGGAGCACCGGGTGTTATATATAAGTGATGAGTCACTAAATTCTATTCCTGAAATGATTATTACACTGTATGTTAACTAACTTGGATTTAAATTAAAAAAAAACCCAAGTGCAGGAAGGCAGCCAAAGCAGTATCTTTGCTCCAGAACAGTGAAGGCAGGTGCTGAAACCAAGCTTTCTAATTCCCAAGGCAAGCCCCGTTCCCTGGCCCAGGTGTATCTGTTTGGGGCCACCAAGTTTAAAGGGACCACCTGAGGGGTAGCTGGACTCAGACGCTCTGTTAGAGAGGTGAGGGTAGAGAGCAGGCTAGTGGGAATAAGGCTGTGAACTTTTCTCCAGACAAGAAGCCACCTGACTGGCACTGTTGAATGTTCTTTCCCTTTCTCTCAGACGCTGGCATCAGCTCATGGGTATGAAAGCTTTGCCACTACTTTCCTTCTTTCTCTTAGCTCACTTTCATGGAGTCTTGAAAGTTTGAGAAAGGTACACATTCTAACTTGATTTTGTAGATGGGGAGCTGAGTCCTAGAGAAGCAGGTAGTGAAAAACTTGATTGTGTAAGAAACTGTTAACAAAAAGATTAAAACTGTTGATTCAGTACTCCTATTTCCTCGGCTCAACTTTTATCTGCCACTTCCTAGCTGTGTGATCTGGGTTAAATTACAAACCTCACTTTGTCTTAGTTTTCCCATCTGTAAAATAGTGATAACAGTACCTACCTCATAAGGTTGTTGACAGAATGATAGGAATTAAAGCAAAGTGCCTAAAGAACAGTACTTTATAGGAAGTGCTATATACATGTTGGTTATTGGTTCTGAACCTTTTCTTGGGAGGTTCCACAAGAAAAGATTTGGTGGGGGCACCTGGGTCATTAAGTCGGTTAAGTGTCTGACTTCGGCTTAGGTCATGATCTCCTGGCTTGTGAGTTTCAACCCTGTGTCAGGCTCTGTACAGACAGCTCCGAGCATGGACCCTGCTTCGGATTCTGTGTCTCCCTCTCTCTGCCCTCCCCGGCTGTGCTGTCTCTCTCTCTCTCTCTCTCTCTCTCTCTCTCTCTCTCTCTCTCTCTCTC
>NC_064807.1:61376985-61380108 GCF_023721935.1 Panthera uncia
CTCTCTCTCTCTCTCTCTCTCTCTCTCTCTCTCTCTCTCTCTCTCTCAAACATTTAAAAAAATTAAATGAAAAGATTTGGTGTATTAGGATTACTCTGGATCCCCATAACTATATTCCTTCTAGACTATTTGTCTAGTAGTGTCTTATAACATTGTAGTGACTTTTAAAACCGATAAAGATTAATCAACTGCCAAATTCCTAAAACTGAGCAGGATACAAGTTTCTAACGAATGCACTGGGGAATTGTACTACTTAGGTGGGTGTTTTGTGTTTTTTTTGGGGGGGGGTTGGTTTTGGGTTTTGTTTTTTTCTCCTAAGTCTCTGGAACTTCTTTCTGTCTTGAATGATTGCCCAAGGACTACAGTACATGTTATCTCCTGTCTCTAACTTTGGCCACCCAGTAGATACAGTCATGCTACAAAACTGTGCAACTGAACTAGTGTTTAGCTGTGATATAAATCCCTTGGGATCAGGCTTCAATTAGAAAAACTTATAGGAAGTTTTCTTTTCCTATACATTTTTCTTCTTTGATCCACTTCTGAATGGCCTTTACTGCCCATGGAACCTGTCCCCTTATATAACACCTGCTTTAAAGTCTCACCTATGCTTTAATACCATTTTCCTTTTAGTAAGTATAGTATTCAACTGCTGGGTAGAACAGATTTAATTATTTCCCCCTGATTTTATGTTAATTATAAAAGAACATTTGCTATAATTAAAACATAAGCACTATAATAGTATGAAAAAGCAGGATAGCATGCATGTTGAGTTTGGCCTCCAGTATCAGATGAAACTTAATTTGAATTCTAGCTTCACCATTTAAAAATTTTTGACTTGGGATAAATTATTTAACTTTAGATCCAATCACTTTATCTGTTTTTTAAAAAAGGAATAACTTGTGTCTATGATATTTACATGACTAGTTTTAGGTGATCATGAGGGTTAACTGATATAACCTATGCAAATGCTTAAAATAGTGCTGAGCATAGTGAGCACTAAATATCACTGTTATTTAATGTTTCGACCCCCAAAATATGGAAATTCCATACTAGGAGAAGGATGACTCTATTGTATGCCTGCTGTTCCTGAGTTCATCCCTGCAGGGAAGTGCAGGAAACTACAGCAAACTTAAGCCATAATCCTACTTAAGCCATATAGTAGGATTGTATGGTATTTATAGACCCAGGCTCCGAATTTAGACAACCTGGGTTCAAGTCCCAGCTCTCTCTTTTACTACTAGGTGAGCTTGGGTAAGTTGTTTAACTTGGCTGTGCCTCATTTTCTCCATCTACAAAATTAGGGCAATAATACCATCTACTGGGTAGCTATGAGAATTAAGAGAGCTGATACTTAAAAGGCACTTGGTACATAAAATGGCACACTGAAAGCATTCAAGTATTTGAATTGCTAACATGCAAGAATAGTCAAGGAAATCACAGATTGTAAACAACAATTAAAATCCAGTTTAGGTTTTGAGTTCTAGGAAATGTGCAGTTTTGTTCTGTATGAAAATAAGGTTGCATTTGTTAATAGTTTCTACTTGTCCTCAAGCCAAATAGACTACATTGCTATGTATTAAGCCTTTAGTGATTGTTTATGCACCATATAGAATATAGAAGTTTAAGACTTAAGGAGTTTGCTTTTAAGTTAAAGAGACCAGCCTAAGTCATAGAAAATAATTTGAGGACACCATTAGATCATGCAGTCAAGTTCTAAGTGATATGTTGTAGCCTGTAAAAAAAAAAATTTGCAAAGGGGCACCTGGGTGGCTCAGTCAGCTAATAAGCTTCTGACTCTTGGTTTCTGCTCGGATCATAATCTCACGGTTCGTGGGTTCTAGCCCTGTATCCGGCTCTGTGCTAACAATGCAGAGCCTGCTTGGGATTCTCTGTCTCCCTTTTTCTCTGCCCCTCTGCGAGTGTTGTTCTCTCTTCTCTCTCTCTCTCAAAAAAAAAAAAAAAATGCAAAGAATGACCAGTGTCATGAGTAGGAGTATCTTATGGGCAGTATAGTACATGACTCAGAGTTTGGAAAGGAGTAGGGATGGATTCAAACTCTAGTTCAAGAGACCAGAAAAAGCAAAGGGGAGGTGGTAGGCATGGTGTTTGTGGAGGAGAGAAGCGGAGGAGTGATAAACCCCGGGATTAATCAAAGAGTATCTTGAGCAAATAGTAGGAATTAAAACTCTGAATGGCATACAAGGTAACAGAAGACCTCTGAAGAGCCAAGTTTAGGACTTAACTCACACTCTTCATTCTATACATGAGGTGACGCATATCAAGAGCTACTTTAAGTCACACTTACTAATTAGAGTCATCTGGTTGGTGTAAGACTCCATCAGCCCTGACTCCTTGGCTAGTGAACTTTGTGGAGTTAGATTAGACCATCAGGACTAGAAAAATTCCTTTGCCTCCTGCATGGTCATGACTTGAATTTTGTAAGTTAATGCCCTTTTTTGATCCATACTTCCTAAAGTGAAAGAAACAAATATCAATTCATAGGTTACTCAAACAAGGGCCTCATCAGCCCCCATTTGGGAGCACCCAGCTGTAAATATAAAGCTTGATTGTTGGGGCACAGACTTAGAACTCAGTTCTGATTCCCAGGGCAAAGTGCTTTCCACTGTATCACACCACTCGTACTTATTCACTATGATTTCAAACTCTTCCCTGAAGGATCTTCTGTCCATCCCTGCCAGGCTGAATGACTCCGGTTTTTTTCCCCCCTACGGTGCCTGTTTCTTCTTCTCGCTCACTTTTACCAACTCCCTCAAGATCAGTGAAAGGTCATCACCTACTTAAACGCGGCTTCTAGGATTGCTCTCGCTATTGCTCCCTAAGATCTGCTGATCTGCAGTTTTCATCTGATTGTGTTGGACTGTGTTCCTGAATCGTAGAAGTCATTAGATGAGAAAGGTGCATCCCTCCTCCTCTGAGTCCCCTCTGGCTCACGGGTCGCAGGCCCTGCCGCGAGAGACCTTTCTTGATAAAAGCTGGACTTTCGCGTGCATCCTTTGGAGATCCCTGTTTGCCATTCCTTCTGGCGCAGTTTTCACCTTCATTTTTCAGTTCTCCCCACCTGCTGCTCTGTACCGGCAGGTTCTCGATGAGGAGAGAGCAGCA
>NC_064807.1:61380118-61402960 GCF_023721935.1 Panthera uncia
AGAGCAGCAGGGGAGTCTGGTAAATCCTGTACATTAACACACAGACGTGGCTGATTTTAGACAGCTGTGCGGGGGACAGGAGGCAGGCCAGAAACTGCAGATAAAATGCAAAAGCACACAGTATGTGCTGTGATTGAGGTTACAGGGATTTAGTGAAGTTTCTGTATTCTTTTCACCAGCTTTGATTCCTGTCCTTCACCTGTGAGTGGGTGTAAATTACTTCAGAGTTCTTTTCCCCACCCTCACCTCCTCCTCCTCCTCCTCTTCCTCTCCCTTCCCTTCATTTCCCTTCACAGCCCTGAGTGGCAGGTGAATCAGAATTAGGTGAGGGGGGGGAGGGATAATTATCCCATCTTTTTCTTTTTCACCATTTATCACCAGCCCACTTCCCTTTAGAACGCGAGATCCTGCTTGCATGTTGTGAAGTGCCCAGCGGGCCCTGAAGAAACATATCCTGCTCATGCTGTCAGCGTTAGAGCCGAGAGAATTAGTGCAGGTCTGGTCATCAAATCAGAGACCCTTGCACTGGACGTGTTAAAATCTGGTCACAAAACAGACTTCTGGGTTCTCCTTTGATCCTATTTGATGCTGTTCAGCACATGGTTTGCAGGACCATGTTCTCTTTTCCTCTGACTTGAAGCTGTTTTTGTCACTCTAGTGAAGCTTCAAATTCTCTTTTACTTGCCTTGTTACTTTCGAATCTTTCATAAATCTCATCCTCCCTATTCAGTTTCTGATCACCTAAGTGTATGTGTCTTTATGAACCACACTTACCCTGTTATGCTTGCTTTTAAACGCCTTATGTACTTATGTCAAAATATGTTGCATAGTTAGGATAAATCATAACTGGATGGTGGGGGCTTGATTGTGGTTACCTGGTTTCCTAGTGGCAGCATCTGGCTCCTCTGACTTACAGTCCAGATGCTCTCCTGACAGCACCTGCGCCTTTAGACCACAAGGGCAACCTAAGGGGTGCATTCTTTGGGCAGACGAGGTGGCAGATCTGGATGGAAGGATGTCGTGCACGTTGGGCTTGGGAAGTGCACATGGGCAAGAAGAGAAGCGACTGGCAGGGAGAGGCACCGTGTTGGTTTAAACAAGCTGTTGGAAGAGCTACCAGGTGAGAAAAGTCAGGGAGAAGCCAGAGGAGCAGGGGCCAGAAGGAACGGAAGTGGGAGAGATAAGAACTAAGAATTCATTGGACAGAAATACATGCAAGATTAAGGAAGCACACAAAGTATAAGCGGGGACATTGCCAGCCCATACTGCCTTTGGGCAAGTTAGAAAAACACGCCAGTTGCTCTGGGGGAGGTGGTCCTGTGTTTGGGTGCACAGCTTGATGAGCAGAAAGCAGAAAGTAGGCTGTATTTTAGCTACTTCTGCATCCTGGTTTGGTGCCCTAGTATAAGGCATAGGCTGTGTACTGTGCATGGTGGCTCCATGCGTACTGACCAAGAATACGCTCTGAAGAGTGGTGATGTCACTTTTCGCATGTCTTACCTCTGGGGGAAAAAAGTCTACCTCTGAAACGTTCATGTTACAACATTCCTTTCCATAATGTAGTAGGATTTACAAAGTTCCTAAATATCCAGACCTCATGTAATCCCCAAGAAGCCCGTGAGTATACTATCTATCCCCACTGTGTAGATGAACAGAGCAGGTCAAGAGATCAAGTTGCTCACAGACGGTACAGGAGATCAGGTAAATGGCAGTCAGGATTATAAATCCAGATCCTCTGATTATAAATCCTGAGTTTTCTGCTCTATCAGTCTACTCACATTGACAGCACACGGAATAAATGAGGTGGTGCTTGTGAATTGCCATCACCACTCCTCATGCATATGCATAATTAAGCTATGTATATGTGATAATTAAGACAACCGTGCCATCTTGTCTGTACCCGTATAACTGGTGGGTTTCTGCCACCAAGGCAATTTGGAGAAATGAATTTCTGTGCCTCAATTTCCTCATATGTCCACTGCAGCCAGTGATACCTTCCTCATAACTCACTGTTAATAATCATCATCTTTTTAAACTCCACAGGACAGGGCTTCTTTGTTTCCTCCACTACCATATCTCCAAAAACAAGAACAATATTTGGCACAAATAGTTGCTTATACATATTTGTGGAAAGAATTAATGGATTTGAATGTTTACTGCATGCTGGGTGCTGGGCTGAATACTTTACAAGCATTATTTCATTTATTCCTCACCAGATAGCTGCAGGCTGGGTATGAGAACTTCCATTTTATATATGAGGGAATCGGGACCCAGAGAGTGAAGTGACTCATCAGAGGTCACACAACTAGTAAGAGGCAGGGCTGGGATTCAAGCACAAGATTGACTGATCCTCAAGTTTATTCTTTTAGCTGCTAGGATTTTTACAAGGGTTACATAAAATTAGGTACTGGACCTAGCACAGCATGGAGCGCAGAGATGCTTCATTAATGAGAATCACTTTTCCCATCTAAACCCAAAATTTATGATCACTTTCAAAATGCCAGAAGAATAAATAAATATATAAATGTTTTAGCTGGTAAATAACTGGAAGCCCAATTTCTAAAGCCTGACTATCCAAACTCTCTCTCCCCATAAGGCTTTCTATGGTAATTTTTTGGGGTACCAATTGATGACTTTTTCTCCTTTAAACACATATTCCTCATTAGCCCTGGCAATGCATTTTCTCACGGGTCTCACAACACGGGAGACAATGGCACTGGCTTCTTTCCAGGGATGTAGAGGAGCAGCCAAAAGTGACTAACATCCCATATGGTGGTAAACACAGTTCTGTCTTTATAATGTATTCATCTCAAGAGGCCTCATGGTAAAGCAATTAATACTGCAATTGGTAAGGTTTTTTTCCCCATGTATTTGTTGTGAAATAAGCTATATTTCTCCACCTTTTGGAAACAGGAAAAAATGGCACTTAGAAAACATTAAGTAAATAGTTATAATGAGTTCTAATAAAAACAGTTGCTGGCGCACACCTCCCCTCCCCCACCTTAATATTAAAGACAACTGTGGAACCAGCAACAGAATAGGCACACGGAAGTGACCTCTGTTCAGATAAAGAGAGAGATCCACTTGTCCGAAACTCCATCTACAGAGCTAGCATGGAAAACAAGAACTTTGAAGTAAAAATAAATGCTTGGGTTTGGAGCCTGGTTCTGCCATTTCCTAGTTTTGCCCTCCTGGGCCAGGTCTTCTCCCTCTATGCCTTAGCCACCCTCTCTCTCATGAGGGTGATGATTCCTGCTCTGCGTTGGTGAGGACTAACTGATGGAGCAGACCTAGCAGAATGCCTGGCACAATGGGAGCTCCCTGCACCTGTTTCCTTCAGGACTGACGGTGTGGCAGGTTGAGAGATAAGATGCAGGAGGTGATTGCAAAGAGAATGCAGAGTCAGGGTGTTGGGCTCACGATAGGAGTGGTGTCATTTTTGCACGCATGGAAATGTAAAACCACAGTTACATATAATCATAATTGACCAACAGATTGGCTGTTTTGAAGTAGAAGACACAAATGTGTGTGGGACCAGAGTCAAGGGCTGAGAATTGATCCTGATCTGAATCAGCTGGAGAGCTTTTCCCTACTCTGTGCCTCAGTTGCTCCCCGAAAAAACCTCTACCATACACTTGCCGCTTGATAGAATTAGACGAAACTTGTGAATCTGTAGTATCTTCAAATGAGAGAGATAATGTGAGTACAAAAGGAGCTAGAAAGGCACGCCTGCCCCCCTTCCCACTTTCCTCCTTTTACTACGTAGAGGGCTAAGGCTGGGTTAGTGTTCTCATAAAAATTACTCTTGATGAATGGGTTTGGCTTTTCCTGGAGACACAGAAAACAAGTTTAGTAAGTAGAAAAATACATTCCCTTTATGGACTGAAGAGCAGTTTAAGTCTCATTTATTCAAGTGTTTGTTGAGGTCTACTATATACTATATACATATAAAGCGATCTGTTTGGTATTGCCCAGGAGAGATACAGGTATTTGAAATGCCAGCATGAATTAAACCACATTAAAACTGTTAGGGTGGAAATCATTAGGTGTGTAAAATGCCCTTTGCATTTTACATGCATTGGCAAGTCGTTAAAAAGAGTGGTTGGCAAGAGAGTGTGCCCTACATATTTACCGAACAGCCTCTTTCTCCAGGGGCTTCTCCCCCCATTTAAATAGCTCCCCATCATCTCATCTGTTGGAGGAGGAACAGCCCCTTCTAGAGGGTACAATATGGCGGCTGTTTAATGACACATAATAAGATGACTTAATAGAAGAAGCCAACAAGACTGTTATACCCCCTTAGACACAGCAAGGGAGGATGGGGCAAGAAGATAGCAGCCGGTTACCTGCAGCAGAATTTGGCCAGTGTGTGGTGGGGAGGATTGTTTTGGTGGACTGTGTCATACGACTTCTAGAGCCCCTACAATTTGATAGGTACTCTGCCTAGCTAACAGGAAGAATAACAACATTTAGGATGAAAGACTAAAACAGGCAGCAACAACAAGACACAAGGCAGAAGTGAGAAAGAGGTGGAGAGTGGGCTTCACAGATGAGTGACCTCCAGGTCTGTCAGTAGGTAACACTCTCTGCAAAGAGGTGTCATAATGATAATGACACCTGACAGGAATCTCTTGAGAAAAGGATTCAAATGTGGAAGTTTTAGTCTGAAAGAAAATAACGTTCCTGTATCCCTGTGTAGGAGTGTCATAAGGAATTAAGAATTCTTTGAATAGAAAATAAGCATTAATTACCAACTACAAAGGACATGGCATTCTCTTAGATGTTGTGAGGAAAGATGGGTGTCCTAGAAAAACCTATGGGAATTTCCTCAGGCAACAGGGAAGACTCTAGTGTGAAAGTATTGGCTATCCTGTCTCATGTTATTTAAATTATTAGCATCATAAACTCTTAGGCACTATGGGAGTTGATAGAACCAATACAGACATCATGTATGGAGCATTTGCTCTGTGCCAACCATTGGGGTAAACCTTTTGTGTAAATTACATAATTCTCGTGGCTTATGAAATAGATATTATTGCCAGTTTTCAGATTAGAAAATTGAGGATTAGAGAGATTAAGTACTTGCCAAAAATGGCACTAAGTGGCAAATCTCCCTGCTCTTTGTTAGATGGAGTTGAACTCGGGTTGAAGCCCAAGTTCTTAACAGTGATGGATTTTTCACAGCACAGAATGAGCAAGAGGACTGTAGGTTGTATGTGGATGAGCATGTTAAAACTTACTCTTTTCTAGTCCTCATTCAATAGATATAATTAAAGAATTTCCTAGCCACAGGATGGAAGTGGGAAAACCACAAATGAGTATGCAAATAGCAAGTTGGGAAACTGCATGAGGACACATATCCTCATCTGATTCTTGAGCTTCTGTCGTCAGCACCCTCCATTCCTATGCTCTCTGGAATTTTAGCCCCTTTACCCGTTTGGTGATGCCCCATGCCAGATCGATCCCATTGTTGACTTTCTCTGTTGCTGTTCCTTGGATGCCTAACTGTACAGGGAGAAAAAAGCATAACCCCACTATTTGGCCACATCACTGCATATTTATCATTCCCAGCCCCAATTTGATTCTCTCTATTGGTCAGCAATTCTGTTCTCTACCCTGCAGTGGCTATACTAAATCTTTACCATGTTTCTCAATCCAATTCCATCTGAACATCCCTCTCACTAGATGGTCCAAGCTTCCTCCTTTACCAATAAAATACCTCATTAGAGTTTCTTACATATAAGTAAACTGAGGCACAGAAAGGTTAAGTAACTTCCCCAGAGTTTCACTGCTAATAATGGTAGAGCTGGGATTCAAACCTTGTCAATCTGGCTATAGACTTTGCCCTATTAATCACTATGCCATATTGCCTCTCTGGTCATACATTTTGAATGAGTTAATAAATGAATGCATGGGTTAAAGACTAGAACTTGAAACTTGGGGTGCTCCTGACCCATGTCTGCTCTGCTTATACTTCTGAAGCTAGTGAGAAAGTTAACTCCTATATCAGGACCCACAAAATGAAGGCTGCCCCAGTGGCCTAGCGCAGGTCACAAAAGTAAACCTAAGTCAGCCTGCACTTATGGGAAACACCTGTCAAAGAAACCTAGCCTACACCAATCCCTATCTTCCAACTCCTCTTCAGCTAGTTTGCCTTACCCTAGAAAATAGGACCTGCTAGCCTTATAAGGAAATCATCTACCTCATAGCCCTTCTACCTCCAATGCTCTGTTTCTGCATTGCCTCTTCTAACATTTTATAAAACTCACTCTTGCACAAAATCCACTGGAAAAAGTGTTGCACTGCTTGTGAGGCACTGTACTCCCTAATCCACAGACTGTTTTCCCTTGCATAAAGGACGTCTAACTCCTTACTAAGTTGTTTTAACTTTGTCATTTGACAGTAGACAAATCCACATGCCTTAGGACTTGGTTTTACTTGGTCGATTCCTTTCCCAGGGACCACAGGAACTTCCTCCATGACTTAATTTCCCTTTGCCTCAGCATCCTATATGGCCAGAATAGTTGATCCACCAACCCTTCCCTAGTCCCAGCTAGCTCTTCTCCTATATTCCCTTTTGTACTGAAGAACAATTTCCCAGATAAGAATCCAGGAATAGTCTAGAATACATCCCATACTCCCCCAAAACTTTATCTCTTGAATCTCTTTCTCTAATTTTCTATTGTCACTTCCTTAATTCTTTCACATAGCACATTTTTGGGATTAAGAATTCAGTGAGAAACAAGACAGACAAGGATCCTATCCTCAAATTCCCATTGGAAGGGAGGATACAGACTCTTAACAGAGATCCAGAATGTGATAAGTGAAGAGAATCAAGTATAAATGGGAAGAGCAAACCTGAGGTTGCGGGGACATAGTGGGATGACCTGATGGTATAGAAAGCTTTTGTGAAGTGGGTGCTCATGAATTTATTATGAAACCGGAGATCCTAATTGGGTGATTTTTTTTTTATCCTATAATTTTTGTCTGCTTAGGACAAGTCAAGGAAAAAGTGGATGGGTGACTTTCTTCATTACCTCTTATACAGGTCATTGCAAAAGCTTGCTAAGTGGTTGGTCCCCTTACCTTCAGTATCCACCTGTCTACAACTCCATATTGATGCCAGAATAGTCTCTATAAAATGAAGGTGTGTTATATTGTTGCTCTGACTAGATTATCTCTAATACCCTTGTTGCCTACAGCAGTGGTTCTCAAACTTTATCAAAATCACCTGGAGAACTTACCAGAGGGTTATTCCTTCCCTCATTCTCATCAACTAGCTACTCCCAGTTTCTGATGCAGTAGGTGGGGATGGGGCAGAGAATTTGCATTTCTAGCAAGTTTCCAGTCGATGCTGATGGTCTGGAGACCACACTTTGAAAACCATTGGCCTAAAGAACAATGTGCTTCAAACTCCTTCATAAACTAAACTATTTCCAATTTCACTTTTCTACCCTCTCATGAAGCATTTATATAAACAGTGCTCTAGCCAATCAAACTACCTGCAGCATTTTCAACATGCCAAGTACCTTCTCATCTGTTACGTCTGCTCATGCTCTTTTCTTTGCCTTGAATACTCTTCCTTTCTCTCCACAATGACATCCTGTTCCTTTGAGTCCCTGCCCAAACACAACTGCCTCTTACAATCCTTCCCTCATCCCACAATTTGGGAAAAATTAGTTACTGCTTCCTCTGAGCTCCCATAGCACTGTCTTTATACCTCTTGATTTCTCACAGCATAACATAAATCTTTGCCCCTTGCTTGGAGGAACTATGGTTTGTTCATCTCTGTACCCCAGTGACAAGCACAGGGTGTGGCACATAACAGATGCTTATTGACAAATGACTAGTTAGGTTCCTGGATGCTGAGGGTGGCCAGAGAAGGCCCCTCAGGGCAGAGTAGGAAGGAGTAGGAGTAGGAAGAATACCTGATAATGTGCCAGCATTAAGTCTTGCTGGACAGGAGCCCATGGGGCAGAAAGTGAAAATCCCTCACAAGAGCCCCCCAGCTACCCCATCCACCAACCTAGACCAATTTAAGAGGAGAGATCTGTTAATTCTGCAGAAAGGGACAGTGTTCCACATCCTGTCTTCTCTTGAATTGCCTGGTAGTTTTAGAAACCAGGGAAGCATTGCCAGTAAAAGTGTAGCTAAATAACCTGGTGAACGTTTCCAGCGTAAGGCTCAGAAGAAATGAGTTCCCTTATACCCTAGAAGGGGCCTGGAGAGCCATTAACAAAATGATCTCACCCGAATCCTTCCCTCCCCCAAACCAGCATATTGTGAGCCCTGAGCCCCCAGTGATGACAGACCCAGGGTCAGCAGGAAAGGTCTCCGCCTCCAAGAAACTTAAAATGCTTCCAAAACATGACATTAGCATGTGAAGGAGACAGAGATGCTTTGTTTGTTGACATTGATATTTTGTGATTTTCAACCCTTGTTTCAGTTCCACAAGGCATTAGGATTTTTAAAAAGACTTCTGTTTCTGATTTATGTTGCTTAAGAAAGGACTGGATGTTGTAAGATCAAGCTGTTGGGCTTCAGCATTTCTGACACAGGGTGGTCACAGCCCAGCCACCTGATACCTTTAGATCTAAATGGGAGCTGCTTGTGTGGCTGGGAGTGGCTTCCTTCCTCACCCCACAAAAGAGGTGCTGTGCTTGGGATTACCTACTGGTTGATTCAATGGCCTCATGTGAACTTCACTCAAAAGTTCTTCTCTGTGGCTCCAAGCAGGATCTTACCCAGTGCCTAGTGGTCTAGTATATTTCCAATGTCTGTATATTTATAATTTGTGAGGAATGGCTTGTATTCGCCCACAGTGAGGGCTTTCTGTGGGGATTACCACAGTTTTCTGTCTTTGGGTGGGCTTTAGAGAAATAGTCACTTTTGGCACCCATTTCCTCATAATACTAGGGTGAAATATCTACAAATCAAGGAGAGGAGGTTTTGTACTAAGCGCCTTTTTGCCTCCTTCTGAGTCTTTTTAGTTCTAACTAGTGAGGGGGGAGGAGCAGAATAGAAAGAAGAAAAAAGAAAACAACACTCTACAACTAAGACATGAACAAAAAGCAAAACTGAGGAGGAGGAGACAAGCCCTAATTCCCAGGAAACAGGACAAAAAGAGAGGAGATCCAGAGAAGGCAAGGGAGAAAGGAGGACATTGGGGAGCAGACCGAAGATGTAGCTTCAGAAATTGGAAGTGATTTTGCAGGAAACCAGCAGCTGGTACAACAGGTATGCTGGGAGTGTGGGGTGAGGGGTACCAGGCACCCATTTGCTGAGCGTTTGTGTCTCAGGCTCCTTGTTACCATTTTGCTCATTACCTCGTGAACTCCCCACCAGAACTCTGTAAGACATTAATGTCCAAGCCTGGCTCAGGGAAGTTAAATCCCTTGCTTAGTGTCACTCAGTAAGTAGCAGAAATGGAATTTAAGCCCAGATATGTTTTGACCCCAAAGCCCATTCTTAAGATGACCAAATCTGAAGCATCATCTTTTTACTGGCTCAGAACATTCAGCAGTCAGGTTTGGATGCCTGTTAACCTGACAGTGGGTGTTAAGAGAGGGTTCTAGACATATTTTACTGCCTAAGGACTCTGCTTGAGATTAAAAGATACTCAGGTGCTCCTGGTTATCTGGCTTTAAGCCCTACCCTGGGCTCACTTGCCTCATCAATGAAACTGCTTGCGTCTGCAATGCTAAAAAGCCCTTAAAGAATGAGGAACTTTCTAGCAGCAACCAAGTAACCACCTGAGGTTAGGATTCCACCCCTCCACCTCCACTTTGCCTCAGTCATTTTCATTTTTAGCCATTTGCCAAACTCAGTTCTCTGCTGCTGCTACTCCTGGAATGGATTCTTTCTAACTCCCCTTTTCTACTTCTGTGTCAAGCCAAGCCCTCTCAGTCTTTTGCTAAACCCTCGATTAGCCTTGTAAACATCCCCCTGCCTGTGGCCTCTCTATTACTCACAGATTTTCTGCCAGATTAATCTTCCCTAAACACAATGTTGGTTTTTCTATATGTTGACTAAATAGCACCTCACTGGTCACAGAATGAAACCCCACTGCCTTTATCCAGCCGTCCATTGGGTCCCACAGAAACTCCTCCTACCTTACTTTTTAGACCCCATACCCAACATTCTGTATCCCAGGACATACCCATAACTTTCCCTACTCTGTGCCTACATCCCCACAATTCCCTGTGCTTGGCAGTCATTTTGTCTTCAACCCAAATGTCCAAATCTATCTGTAACTCGAAGTCTGGCTCAAGTGCCAGTTACCACAAAAACCTTCTGCCTGAAGTGATTATCTCCCACCACTGAATTCCTATACACTGTATTGAAACTCTTTTAAAGACCTTTACATTTTAAAATTTGTGTTAGAAATATGTAGGTAATAATAATACTTGTATCATATATTCTTCCAGGAATTTGTTTCACAGAATTATGACCAGTTGACATGTTGCTTTGCACATTTCCTCCCTACTTCTGAGATAACGGTAAAACATTAATTAGAGTTAATGGCTAAAAGAAGTACATATGTTCTGGGCACCAGGGTGGCTCAGTCGGTTGAGCGCCAGACTCTGGATTTTGGCTCAGGTCACGATCTCCCAGTTTGTGTGTTCAAGACCTGCGTTGGACTCTGTGCTGACAGTGTGGAGCCTGCTTGGGATTCTCTTTCCCTCTCTGTCCCTGCTCATTCTCATTCTCTCTCTCTCTCTCTCTCTCTCTCTCTCAAAATAAATAATAAGTTTTAAAAAGTATATATATCCAAAAACAAGTGTGTAAAGCATAAACACTGGAATATAACAGGGACTCCACAAATATTTCAATAAATGAATGAATAAATAAGCAAATTAAAATTTCTTGAGAGCTTAGCCTTAAAAACAAACAAAAACTTGAGTTACTCATAACCATTACCGCTTCATACACTTCCTGGGCTCAGTTATGAGAATTTCGGAATTCTGTAAGGCCAAACAGTCTTCCGGTTGTCTGGAGATACCTTTTTGTGTATTCTATCTCAGACCCATGATGGCCTTGCTTTCTCCACAATGAGTCCCCACCTGGCTTGCACTAAAGGCAACTAGGAAAACAAAAACAATTTGGGTGGTTATGAAATTCTTAGGTCATATTTTCTATTTAGAATTCATATTATTTCACTGTATTTTCTATATTTAAAGTTGCTAGAAATAAGTGAGAGGTCAACATAATTTTTTAGTTCTCTTTTTCATAACTGGATATCCATAGGACTTTTTATCTTTGGAGTTCAGCAGCTTCATCAATACTTTCTCAGACTTTCTTAGGAAAGGGTAGGTCTTTTTTATCTGCGGCTTCAAATCTTTAATCCAGGATTGTTTTCTTCTGTTAGATCTTTGACTATTTTTGTTCCATTTTTTTTTCTGCTTTCTTTTTCAGGAATACCAACTATAGGTGTGTCAGATGTCCTTTGCCTGACGTCTGTCATTTTCCTACAGTCATGTTAGGATCTTTGTTCTTTCTTATCTCGTCTTATTTCCAGCCTCTCTACTGTATCTCTGTCTCTGTTTTCAGCTGTGTTTATTTTCTATTTGTGCTTTTAATAAAGCTTTCATTTGCCATGCTTTTATTTTTCCTTTGCATTTCTTTCTGGAGTTCTGCCAACTCTTTTTACCTCCTATATTCCCAGTAATAATCGCCTATTTGAAATCCTGTATCTCTTCTTTGAGTTCTTTCTACAGCTCTCTGTGAAATTTGCACACCTATTGAGATTGATTTGTCTGAACCCTCCCTTTTTTATTGGGTTGTTCTTTTCTGTTAAATGTTTTTTTTTTTTTAATCTAGTTTTTTGTTTTGTGGGGTTTTGGTTTTGTTTGATTTGCTTGCTTTGGTTTTGTAACTTTTATGCATAGACCGCCAGATGATGCCTTTTTGATTATTGGTTATCCTTGACTTAGACCACTAGTTTCAGAAGAATATTTCAGAATGGAGTGAAAGCTATGAAGTTGAAGCATTCCACAGGTGTTGGTTGAGCTTTGTTGTGTCCAACACATTTTCACAAAATCCGTGTTGTGTTTATCTTAAACTCAAGCACTGGACTTCTATTTTTGTCGTTCAGAAAGCTGGTATGGTTCTCAGCAAAACCTTTACATCAGAGGTTGTCATAGTCATGATCTGAGGACTACTGCCTCCTGTCCATCTCACCCTGTCCTTCTGACCATCTCTATCAACTCAGCGGTTGATACCATAGCAAGAGCCACTCACCTTTGGTTCCTCTTCAGATCCCCGTGCCTGCAGATCTGTAGGGACATAATATGCTTTTTTTATGTCGTGCCTGTACCCCTAGATCTCATTTCAAACAAGATAACTTTTCAACAGATCTTAAGGGCAATGGCTCTTGTTCTTGGTAAAATCTGCCTCCCACTTCAGTTCTGAGAATTTCACACTATTGGCCAGCTATGTTTCATAGTTGGCACAGCATTGCCATTTCCAAATAAATGGATTTTTTTTCTTTAATAGTTTTTTTTTTATGTGTAGTATTTGAGAGAATAAAGTGTAAATACCTTTGTATCTTCGAGCAAAGGTCTGGATAGTATGTTTTGAAAGGTCAAATCAGATGAAAAGAAAGCCATGTGTGGCTAATAGAAAATATTCTATGGATTAGATAACATCAGGGGTGCTTGAGTGGCTCATTCAGTTGAGTGTTCAACTCTTGATTTTGGCTCAGGTCATGATCCCAGTGTTGTGAGATCAAGCCCCAAGCTCCAAGCTGAACATGGAAACTGCTTAAGATTCTCTCTCTCTCTCTCTCTCTCTCTCTCTCTCTCTCTCTCTGTCCCTCTGTCCCTCTTCCCAGTTCATGCTCTCTCTCTCTCTAAAATAAATTTTATTAAAAAAATTTTTTTAATCTTTATTTTTGAGAGAGAGAGAGAGAGAGTACAAGTAGGGAAGGGGCAGAGAGAGAGAGGGAGACACAGAATTTGAAGCAGGCTCAAATTCTGTCAGCACAGAGCCTGACTGGGAGCCTAAACTCACGAAAATGCATTCATGACCTGAGCCGAAGTTGGATGCTTAACCGAGTGAACCACCAAGGCGACCCTCTAAAATAAATTTTAAAAGAAGATAATATCCAAGTAATAGGTATTTGTTGCCATTATGAGTTGGCTGTGTAATTCTTTGGAACCCTTCTCAGATGGAATAATGGATGTGGAACAACTTTAAGGATATAAGACTGTATTTAAGTACAAGGCGGTAATATTCACTATAGAACAGAATTTATATGAATCTGAGACATCCTAAGAAATGTACTGGCTGGAATACCCAAAGTTCTTTTTTATTTATTTTGTTTCAAATATTTGTACTTACTTTAAAAGGAAAATATGTTAGTGTTCTTTAATCAAGGGAAGATATTAACTATTGCAGAAATAAGAGTTAAGGACTTGTTGCTTTAAAATATTGTAGTCAGACTGCATAGCAGAGCAACATCCTTATAAGTAATCAGTTAATTGTCAGGTTCATGGACACTGTGGGTGAATGCTTGACCATGTACGAGTGAAGCCTTTTTGTGTGTCTATACTATTTGTCAGCTCCCTGCTTGGTTTACAGAGGGTGCTAACTATGTAGCACATATGCTTCTCTCCTTTCTTGCTGAGTCCATGATTGAATACTAATTCACCTTTGAACACATTACAGTGAGATCACACATGGCCTCAGGATCTTTCCCAAAATAAAACTTAAAGTATCTACCATAAATGTATTTACAATGGCACAACAAAAGCAATATGCTTGCCAACCCCATTTAACTCACCACTGGACTTCTTGATTTGATGATATTTCCAAACTAATGATGGACAGGCAGAAATGTAAAACTATGCCAAGATAATGATATTTCCTGTCAGAAAACACTCTATTTGCTTATTTTCCATGCTGTTTAGGTACTCTGACTGACATTCAGTTTAACGTTTATTGATGTCTTTTCTGGATACTGTTATGAACCCGGGTAAGGAGATGACTCAAGTGTGGGCACTGTTTTCAAGGAGTAAGCCAATTAGTCCATAAAATATTTGTTGAACACTTGCTCTGATAGACACAATGCTTGTTACTAGGGTTATAGCAGTGAGAAAAATGGACACTGACCTTGCCCTCATGTGACATATAGTCTAGAAGGGAAGGTGAGAATTCAAAACATAATGGTTAACTAATTACAAGTACATAAGGTGCTTAGAAATGGTAGACAGGCCCTACTATTAGCATTTGATGGAAGCTCTGAGTTTGTTGTGGGTGGATGGGTTTGTCATCTAGTAATAGAAATAATCACAGAAGTAAACAAATAGAACTTGGTATGACACACATGACAGAAGAGTTATGTCAAGGAACAGAAGTCATACCAAAGACTTAATGATTAATTCTGTCTTATAGAGTTTGGGAAATAAACATAGGGGACACCTAGTGGAGATTTTATTGAATGAATAGGCTCTCAGTGGGCAGGTTAAGAGAGAGTAAGGCTTTCCAGACAGAGCAAATAGCTGGATTTCAAAAAACGAAGGACCACAGCCTAGTATTTGCAGACAACTGTTAGTGATTCTGAATGGCAAGCAATAGCCTTTAAGATAATAAAGGTCCTTGGGGTGCCTGGGTGGCTCAGTCAGTTCAGCATCTGACTTCAGCCCAGGTCATGATCTCATGGTTCATGGGTTCAAGTGCCGCATTGGGCTCTGTGCTGGCAGCTCAGAGCCTGGAGCCTGCTTCGGATTCTGGGTCTCCCTCTCTCTCTGCCCTTCCCCTCCTCGCTCACTCTCTCTCAAAAATAAATACACATTAAAAAAAATTTTTTTAAAAGATAATAAAGTTCCTTTAAAGACACCTCAATAAGCTTAAGCTTTATTTTTTATGCACTGATGAGCCTAAGTTGACATGGTCCCACTTATTACAGAAAGATCATTTGGCGGCAGTCTTAAAACTTTTTTTTTTTTAACGTTTATTTATTTTTGAGACAGAGACAGAGCATGAACGGGGGAGGGTCAGAGAGAGAGGGAGACACAGAATCGGAAGCAGGCTCCAGGCTCTGAGCCATCAGCCCAGAGCCCTACGCGGGGCTCGAACTCACAGACCGTGAGATCATGACCTGAGCTGAAGTCGGACGCTCAACCGACTGAGCCACCCAGGCGCCCCCATTTGGGGGCAGTCTTAAGGATGGATTGGTGAATGAAATAAAGCCTGGAGATAAGGAAATCAATGATAAAGTTGAAATGCCAAAAATCTAAATACCTAATCCAATTTACACTTTTGGTCTTCAGCTTACTTGATTTTCTTCCTGTGATAATGAAGAAGGAAAGGAGAGAATGCAGCTGAGAAATATTTAGGAGGCATAGTTCCCAGGACTTGTAATTGCTGGGTCATAATCCCTGAGAAAAAGGTTGGGGTGGCTGAGCATATGAAGCTTTCACTAAGATACAGATTATAGGAGATTTGGTTAAAATTCATGAGTTCTGTCTTGGATGTATGAAATTTAGAGGACTGTGAACATTCAGTAAATGTCCGATGGGGTGGAGGATATGTGTCTAAATTCAGAAGAGTGGTCAATTTGGAGATGTGGGTTGGAGCATTGTTAGCATATTATGATGGTTAAAACCATGAGGATAAATGAAATTACTCAGGAAGAGCATGTATGGTGGAAATAGAAGTCTGAGAAGAGAATCCTGGGAAGCATCAGCATTTAAGTAGAAGTTTTATAGAATAATAGAAATCAGGAAAGCAGGCTGCAAAGGGATAGTCAGAAATATAAGAGGAAAATCAAGAGACTCATGTCCCAAAAGTCAAGGTAAATGAAATTTAAAGAAGGTGGTTTCTGCAATGTAGAGAAATAAAAGTAGGGACAGAAATTTGTTAGGTTTGGCATTTAGAAAGTCACTGTTGACATTTGGTGAAAAGAGCTTCAACAGAGATGAAATGGATGAAGAAGCCAGGTTACAATGGATAAAAATGAGAAAACTAAAACATACAGAGCACTCTTTCAATTGTATAGGGGAAGGGAGAGTTAGGAAAATAACTAGAAAGAGAGTTTCTTCATAGAATGAGAGAAGGTTGACTCCTAGGAACCAGTGGAGGAGACGGAAGTGGGAGACTATAGGACCAGAAGTCAAGTGAAGGAACTGGCCTTCATCTTAGTTTGGAGGTCTCTAGAAACATGTTGTGAGACAAGAAGGCAAGCACAACTAGTTTCTTTGGGAAGCACAGAAAATACTAGTAGGGGAGTGGGAAAGTGGGACAGGGGAGGATGACAGCCAATAAAGGATAAACTCAAGCCAGCTACCACTAGGTGACTGGAGCTTAACCCTATAGGGAAAGTCTGGCAAACTGTAAAATGTATGCCTCAGAGTTTTCTCATCCAAGGGGTGGGGAAGCTAGGCTATTTTACCCCTGCTACCATCAGACATTAATTGAGGGCTGCTTCGGAGACTCATTTTTTGTTTGTTTTGAAATGAATATATATTGCTTTATTATAATAAAAACAATGTTATTTGAGAATGAAAGTAAAGGGCCTGTCTCTACTAAGTATTATGGAAACAAATGTATGAACTAAAGGTTAATGTCCAATTTTCCCCACATAACAATATGTGCTATCAGAGTACTTGGGTGGCTCAGTCTGTTAAGAGTCCAACTTCTGCTCAGGTCATGATCTCATGGTGTGTAAGTTCAAGTCCCACATCAGGCTCTCTGCTGTCAGCACAGAGCCTGCTTTGGATCCTCTGTCTCCCCCTTTCTCTGCTCCTTCCCAGTACATTCTCTCTCTCTCTCTCTCTCTCTCTCTCTCTCAAAAAAAAAAAAAATGAACATAAAAAACTACTCTTAACAATGTGTGCTATCATGACATGTGATAAAAATGTTTTAATAGCATAGTTCATATTGTATTATGATTTATCTGTTTGTCTGCCTCCCCTTCAGCCAAAGCTCCTCCAGGACTGGGATGATCATTATTCATCTTTGTATCCTCAGCACACAGGTCAGGAATATAGTAGGTGATGCGTAAACGTTGAATAACTGAGTAAACAGCACCCTCAAGAGTATTGAAAGGTTTTGATTTTAGTTTCAAGGCATTGATGTTGACAGTCACCACACCATTCATCTTGCTCTAACCTAGAAATACAGTCAATATATTTATATTAAATACCTTTGATTTTGGAAAAAGCAGTGGTTCTCAAACCTAGCCGATGATCAAAAATATCTGGGAGCTCTACTCCCAAAGGACAAAGTCAGAATCTAATATAAAGAATCTCCAGCTGTAAATGACACTGCAGCAAAATACCTAGTGCACCACAGGAAGTCTCTGAGGAGGAGTTAAGGTAAAAGGTCAGGGGCCAAGAATTTTGATTTCCCAGTACTTCCAGCCTGCATTGCAGGTAGCTGAGCTGTTATTCTCTGCTTCAACTAAAATGTCCCCAGGTAAACAGATGTTGTAGGTGCTACAGAGTTGGGAGTTCAGCTAGGTCGGTTGAAGCAATAAGGCTCAAGGGACATGAGCTGGGCAGGAACAACTTCTTTAGCTTGGAAGACTGACTCTCCTGTTGAGTGAATGGAAGCATGGGATTGAATGGACTCTCCATTGCCTTTCATGCGATAGGTGTGTGTGTGCTAAACTTGGTTTATATCTTTGTCATATAGCCTCAAATTAAGAGTTAAAAATGTATCTAAATGGGAATCTATACGATAAAAATCTCATTTCCCCCATCTTACATATATAATTGAAAATCTTGATGATTTTCAATAGAAGTAGAAGGTCTTCTTTGTCTTTTCATAATTCGTTTTGTTAAGAAAACCTGGAAATGGAATTTCACTATGAAAAATCAAGTGTATAGAGCTAAGTACATAGAGATTCAAAATCATTAATGGGATAGTCTAGGTAACTAAGGAATGAAAGTAAATGCATCAACCAACCCCCCCCCCCCCGCCCCTGGGAATTCATATCCTCAATATAAGTCATACAATATTTAGACTCTCTTATTATAAAAACTTAAATATAGGCATTGATTTCCTATTCCTCCCATTTTGAGTTGTCTTGGTGTGAAAGATCTGAGTGGTAGTTCAGGCTGTGCTAACATAAGTTTTTTCTAGATGGACTTCTCCAGGATTTTGACCAAACTGAAAATGACTTATTTCCCCCTCCATAATGACACTGATCAGTTTATTTTCCCTTTAATGTGTGAATCTGGTTACTAAAAGTGATTGCCTCTGATGAGTGGGAGGGACATGATGGTGAGGAGAGGTGAGCTGGCAGCCTGCTATTGGGGTCATAAGCTCATAGTTGTATTTGATCTCAGCACATATGTTACTTTATATATTTTTGAAGTTTCTGTGAAGAAATAATGGTTTGTGGAATAGAAAAGAGAGGCTGAACGAGAGACAGATGGGTAAAAGTGGTGAGTCTGCAATGCAGTGTGCAAAAAAGCAAAGAGTTCAGGGGGGTGAGGATGTTCTAAGCTGTGTGTTGTTAGTTGAGCCTTTCCATCTTCCTTTCTGGGGACGGAGAGCTAGACCCTCAAGACTAAGAAAATTCCATAGAGAATTATTTTGCGTTTTGTGACATGAATATGATGGTACCATAACAAATGCAGGTTTTTCTGTGCCAAAAAAAAAAAAAATGTGGTGGTAGTGATAGCACCCTTGTTCCAACTTCTTATCCTTCAAGGTAATGCTAAGTGTAAGTGGAAAGGCCTCCAGGGTACCTATGAGGTTCCTAAAATTCCTATGTGGGGAGAGATTGAGCCTTCTAGAAATGGGCAGAACAAAGACAGAATGGTTTATTCCCCTCTGGGTAGTTGTGAGCTAGCCTTCATCTGTAACTAAAGAAGTGCTGTTGCATCTGAGGACCTGGCTGGGGAACTACTTTTGCTTAGTTGTTATGAGATACTGAACAGGTTACTTAGCCTCTGTACTCCTTGTACAGTACTCTTTCACAGTAAAATAGGATGGTTATCTCCACATCCAAGGGTGGTTGTAGGGACCATGTGAAGACATCTGTGGAAAAGATTGCCTGGCTGATGATACCAACTGCTGATTTGTGTTTTTTGCTCTTTGTTTTGGGTACATTTGGTACTGTCTTACTCTTTGATCAGAATAAAAGCTTTCACGTAAGAAATCCATTTTATCACAGGATTGGAGTCTTTAAACTTTTGTCCAAAATTAAGGATTATAAATTCTATGACTCAGTATGCATAACAAAAGTGAGAATTTAAAATGTAGCCTTTAAGGCTGTTAAAACAATTGGTTATTTAACATGGACTAAACCAAGATCAGCAAAGAGCTCAGGTTTCATGGAGAGCATAAAATTGGACAAATTCCTGGATAAAAAGCTTATAATCTAATTAGCCAACAGGATTCCATAAATATTTATGCAGAAATCATAGGACTGGAAAAATTTTTCAAGTTAAATGCAAATGTGATTTCTAAAAACAAAAAGTCCTTAACTTCCTTGTTCACCCTAACCTCTTACATGCTTTCAAAGTGTCATTGAAATATCTTTAAAAAAAATTTTAACCACTTTACTGTGACAGGTTGTCTGTAGCTAAATGGTTGACTGGATATAAAACATTCCCCTTCAGCTATTAAAGCTGTCCTTGAAAAAGAATGTCTCTCAATTTCCTTCAAGATCACTTGTGTTCAGACAAATAGCATCGAACCACTTTATTTTTGGTAATGTCACTTCATCAGCATGATTTTTTGCCCTTGACCTACAAGAGATACAAGTGGGAGGTTTCTAATGGAATTGCATCATCAGCTGCCTATAAGTATGATTTTCTGATCATCAGCATTGCCCACAAATGGAATAAGCTGTAAGAGTGTTTTCTTTCATACAGATGTTCAAATATAGGCTCAATACATGGTAGTTAGCATGTTACCTCAGTTGCCCCAAGATGTTCTGACTCTGGGAAATCAAAGAGAAGGATTTGGGCATGCTTAGATTAAAGAAAATATTGATATTAGATGACTTTTCCACAAACTTGCAAATAAGCACAAATGTCCACTGATGTCAAACCAGAAAATAGTAGTAATTTCTTAGTTTTTTTTAAATTATATTTTACTATGTGTCTCCATGTACCTTGAAGATCACTGTGTTTACGCCCTTGCACTAAGGCTCACTTGTGTGATCTCTGACAAGTTATGTAGCCATTCTAAACCTCAATTTCCTTGGGTACCTGGGTGGCTCAGTTGTTAAGCATCTGACTTCGGCTCAGGTCATGATCTCACAGTTTGTGAGTTTGAGTCCCACATCAGGTGAGCATGAGCCCTACTTCAGGTGAGCCCCCCTTCTCTCTCTCTTTCTCTGCTCCTCACTCACTTGTGACCTTTTTCTCCCTCTCTCTCTCTCTCAAAAACAAAAATTAAAAAAAAAAAAACGACCTCAATTTCTTTATCTATAAAATGGGGATATTAATAGTGCCTGCCTTATATGATCATGGGGATTCTTAGGCAATGCTGGAGAACTTAGCATGGCCTAGCACGTGGGAAGCATCTGTAAAGGAGGAAAAATAATGTTCCCCTTAACTTTCTAGGTTCTTGGCTAGATATCCCTCCCCACCTGCCCCCCACCATAATAAAAGATTAACAGGAAAAACACAGAAGTTTAATAACCTATATACCTTCTAGATACATGGGAGAGACTCAAGAAAACTGAGTAACTCCCTGAAATGTCCCAAGCCACCACCTGAATTTTGTCTTAATGTTTATTTATTTTTAAGAGAGAGAAAGAACACGAGCAGGGGAGGGGCAGGGAGAAAGGGAGACACAGAATCTGAAGCAGACTCCAGGCTCTGAGCTGTCAGCACAGAGCCTGATGCAGGACTTGAACTCAGGAACTGTGAGCCAAAGTCAGGTGCTTAAGTGACTGAGCCACCTAGGCACCCCAAGCCACCACCTTAAATACCATCTCCAGTTAAAAACAAAAGAAAGACATAGCGGGTGGGGAAGGGAGCAGGTATGGGAGGTAACCAGGAACACCTCAGGAAACAAGGGTAAAGTTGTTAAGCACTTTTAAGTCATTGCCTTCTCCACTGATAAGAGTTTCTATAAATGTAGTCTTCCTTTTCTTCTTGCTAGAGAGAGAGAGACAGAGACAGAGAGACCCTTACAAACATTTACATTACAAATGTAAATGTCCCTTACAAAAGGGTAACTTATACTTGGTCTTCAAATATTCTCCCATGTCTACTGTTTCTTGAGAATAACCAGCTCATGATAATCCTTATGCCAAAAAAGCATGTTTTGGGGTGGCAAATTCTCTCCTTCACATTCGAAAATATAAGTCACTTATTGAATGGAAGAGAAAAGAGTATCTGATAAAGGGATTTTCCCAGATGACAAGACCGTCTGTCTCTCTGGGAAATGATTACCTTTTTCAAAACTGTATAGAAGTCCTTTTCTGAAACTTTAAGTATAGAATGGGTCCTTGGACTAGATAGCTCATGGAATAGCTTCCTAGCCTGAGACCCCATTATTATGAACATTTAATTCATACTAATCATTTAGGGTAAATAGTTTATTACAGTAAATATTTATCCTCCTAAAATAGCAGTAGCCTGCCTCTCCTGGGTAAGCATTGTGTAGGATGGGGAGTTAGCATGGTGGCATGGAGTTCGATGGACCTAGTTTATGTCCTAGTGTTAGTACCTGTTAGGCTTGAACCATCCTGAGGCAAATTACGTAACCCCTTTCGGTCTCAGTATCCATGACTATAAAACAAGGTTAAAAGAATATCTTCCTTAAAGAACTGGAATGAGGATGTAGCCAGTTAAGTCTGTGTTGAATCATAACGTACTGGGTATCCAGTAAACAATCTTTGTTTTGGTTGCAATTTTCATTTTTCAACCAGGTGTATCTGTATGAATAAACACAGACTGACAGAGTTTTCTCTGCTCCCAGCAGCAGGAATATCTTCTGCCTTGCCTTTGTGCTAACACGAAGTTGATGTAAGATTTTGGATTGCACCCAGAAGTGCTGATATAAAGGCCTTAAATAAAATGCTTTGGTTAGAAATTATTTGGGCTCATCTGCAGATCAGTGACAAAGGTGCCTGGCTTCCAGGAGGGCAAAGTAAATAATTTTGTGGCTGGCTTTACTTACTTCAGGAATGACTTGAGAGTTTTGGGCTAACAGCATAGGTACACATTTCTGCACCTGTCTCTTCCCCTCTTTTAGAGCTGTGGTGGCAAAGTCCTCTTAGCCCGATGTACTAAACTTGAAAGAATTGGATTCATTGGTTTATTTTATTTTTTTTTAATTGAAATTTTTAAAGTTTACTTATTTTGAGAGAGTGGGGGTGTGTGGGGGGGTGCGGAGCAGAGGGAGGGAAAGAGGATTTTCAGTAGGCTCTATACCCAGTGTGGAGCCTGACACGGGGCTTGATCTCAGGAACCCAACCTTGAGATCATGACCTGAGCTAAAATCAAAAGCCAGATGCTTAACCAACTGAGCCACCCAGGCACCCTGGATTCATTTGTTTATTAAATTTAGGGCATTCTAGCTTCAACCTCACCCTGGCTTTTGAATTTTGCTTTTGGGGGCTTCTAGAATCTTTGGGGCTTGACCTAACACTTTGGCAGCATTGACCCATCACCGAGCTCTACAGGGTATTTCCTGGTTGCCCAAATGGCTTAGTTCTGTGTTGTGAAGAATGTGGTTAATTAAGGGTTTCCGGGAGAACCCGCAAGTGCTTTTTAATTTTTCTTGCTGTTTGGTTCATCGCTTCCCTTATCTCATTATCCACATTTCTCCTCCAATCTTAAGAATAAATTTCCTCCTTCTAAAACCCTGACAGCCGAGATGTAGCCTGCTACCTGCCTGACTGCCTTGTGGTTTCTCTGTGAGGGGGGG
>NC_064807.1:61402970-61419847 GCF_023721935.1 Panthera uncia
ATTTAAATGTTATCTGTATTTATTATTTTCCAGGTACTATAAGTACCTGATAGTCAATTTGGGGGACACCGATTAGCTCTTCCCTGAGAATCAACAGACCTTTAGAAGTTAAAGCTCATTTTTTCCATTTATAAAAGCAGTGCCTATAAAATGCAGAAAAGAAGAAAAAATCATCTGTTGTTCAATCATTCAAAGAAATCCACTGCTAATAGTTTGATGTATGTCCTTCCAATATTTTCTATACATATTTTATTTCATAGCTGGGATCATCTTCTACTTATCCTGATAATAAAAAGAGTATTTAAAAATACTTTTTAAAAATAAGAAGCCTAACTAAGCATTTGAAAGCTTTCGTCGCTCCGTTTCTGCAATAAGATCTGAACAAAACCTTTAACAGGAATTAAAATTCATCACAACTGGCCATAAATTTAGAGGACCCATTGGAGGATCACAGCCAGCAAAGTCAGCAGATTCTGAAACCTCTCCACTTTCTGTGCCTTGCCAACTGACTGAAGTAGAGAGGCAACTTGACTATTGCCTTCTGACTTTAATTAATGTTTAATACTCAGTGGCAAAAGCACACTTCCTCTTGTAAGTTCTCATTAAGTTCCTTTTGAATCAGTTAACACCCTGTTTATAAAGATGTGGATATTTTCTCTAATTACTGTAATTTTGGCTACTGTTGTAAAAATCAGTGCTCCCTGTCACACTGTCAGAGATCATTACAGATGCCTACGTACTTCTCCCCCTCCCTCGCCTGGAAAAGATCCAGCCTTCTCTGGAAATTAAATGCATTAAAAGGTTTAATAAAGGAAAGGAAACTCCAGACATATCACGTCTCATTTCAAGCCATTCCAGAACAAAACTGGGGTGTATTCATCAGGGTGATGACATGTGGTCTATTTAAACATTCAGGCTATGGATACAGAGTCCTGCTACTTATATAATACATTCCATTATTGTAAAATCCAATTCATTCTGCTGAACAAGAATGGACTGAGGTGACCTATGCTCTCAGAAGGACATTTCACACTCCTGGTATTTCCTTTCATGTGGAGAGATATCAGGGAAGGTACATACACGCTGGCATTTCTCCGCCCCTTCAGGTGCCCCTCCCCTGGGGTGCCAAATTTTCACTGGCAAGTTTGGAAGACATAGGTATGCATGGCTCAGCTTCTTCCTCCTTTCTTCCCCATGGAAGCCAGACTCCACAGGAAACATGTATTCTAGTCTGTTCCTTCTGTGTGGGGAAGGACTGTGGTTTTCTAGCACTGTATATGACTGAGTAGATAAGCCCACTTAATTCTGTGGTTCAGTACCAGGAGATCCATCTAAGCCACATCCTCTAGCCCAGTCTTTAGAAGGAATGAGGCCCTATCCTGATTTCCCTTACACCTTCTCACTCTCTTAATTGATTCAAAACACTTGGTGGGGTACTGTTTACCAGCTCCATTAAAAGTCAACACCACCAAACACAAAGGCTGGTAATTCAAAAACAGCGTGAAACAAAACACCACTCTCTTGTAGGCGTGTTTTTTAGGGAGTTTTTTTTTTTAATTAGTCACTCTCTGTTGTAAATATTCCATATAAACTCTACTATACTCTCTACCTTTTTAGTGTTTACCTAATTCTGGATCTACTTAATAAAAAGGAGGGCTGGGGAAGAGACCTAGCTGTCCACGGCCAGAATTTTCCTTGGCAGGAGGCTGTTATTCTTCATGCATTGATACTTTCTTCTGTTGTGTTAGGAATTATTTTCCCCATTTTACTGAGACCAGGTGAGGCTGGGTGATTTGCCCACGTTCACAGAGTTAGCAGCAGAGCAGGGAATTGAACCATCCAGCTCCCAGGCCAGAGCTCACTCTTCAGGAAAGTTTTCACTACATGGCTCCCCACAGCCACTACCCTGACACCCTATCCTTTCAGTGTTCAGACTGTTAGGAGAACAGGAGGAGGGAATAAGCGAAAAGAAAATGGCGCTCCAACAAAGAACACTTGCCGAAAGGGGCAGTGGTTTGCTGGGGAGCCATCTATAACCTAAAGTCTCCTGGCTATCAACTGGGACTTATGTTTTAGTTTAGTTTTTTTTTTTTTTTCTGCCCCCAAACAGGATTTCACATTGCTGTTTGCTTATTTGTGTTGCCACTACCTTTGTAGTTATTTATTTCGACAGCAATAAGAAACTAATGCACTTGCCTAAGAAACTTTAATTCTTTTTTATTCTGGGGGGTATAGTTGACACAATGTTACATTAGTTTCAGGTTACAACATAATGATGTGTTATGCTCACAAGTAGCTACCATCTGTCCTGATACATTACTATTACAATATCACTATCCTCCCTCTGCTGTGCCTTTTATTCCCAGGACTTATTCATTCCATAACTGGAAGCCTGTGCCTCCCACTGCCTTTCATCCATTTTTCCCAACACCCCCACCTGCCCACCCCCCCCTTCCACATTGTTTTTTAAGATGTCTTATTTGATTATGTTTTTTTCTGGTTTGGTCTAACCAAAATTCTTTGTGATTGCAAAACAATTCTGATGACTTTTTCTTCCAAATTTGTTCAGTTGGTTTGAAAATGTCAGTATAAAAGTCAAGTTTTCTTGACTCAGGGAATTCTCACCTCCGAGAAGGTTAAGATTCATATGTCACCACAGTAATTAAACTCATATTGTACAGGTATGTCTAAGTATATTCTTTTATAAGTGAACTTTGCTTACTGTTGATTTAAATGTTGTAAATAGGGTAGTGCTGTTTTCCTTCCTGTTACTGTAGGCAGCATCAGGGAGAAGGAGACTATCAGGGTTTATTAAGTTGAGAAAAATATAATGCAACTAGAAACTCGTGTTCCAGGGGTGCCTGGATGGCTCAGTCAGTTAAGCATCCACTCTTGATCTTGGCTCAGGTTATGATCTGAGGCTGTTATTCTTCATGCATTGATACTTTCTTCTGTTGTGTTAGGAATTATTTTCCCCATTTTACTGAGACCAGGTGAGGCTGGGTGATTTGCCCACGTTCACAGAGTTAGCAGCAGAGCAGGGAATTGAACCATCCAGCTCCCAGGCCACAGTTCATGAGATTGAACCCCGCATCAGGCTCTGAACTGACAGAGAGGAGCCTACTTGGGATTCTCTCTCTCCCTCTCTCTCTGTCCCTCCCCCCTGCTCACATGTGCCCTCTCTCTCCCCCCCCCCCCCCCCCCCCCCCCCCCCGTGTCATGTGTGCATGCAAAATAAGTAAATAAACTTTAAAAAAATTTTTTTAAAGAAACTCCTGTTCCAAGAGTTAAGTATGGCCTCAGAGGTCAAGGCAGGTTTGATAGAGTGGTACCTAACCCATGCTTGACACTCACCTAAGAGGGATTTCATCAGTGTGTGTTAAGTGAATGAAGGTAAAATTCTGGATGAGCCTTAAGAAGAGGTGGGAATCAGGCAGGCTTCTTAATGCATCAAATAAACTTGAATCAAATCAGAGAAGCCTATCAATATGTGTGCATATGTGTGTGTTGATGTATCCTTCCTTTGTGTTGTTCCTTAAGGTCTCAAACTGTAAGTCCCAGAATTTTAACTTGTAAGATAGACCTCTAAAATCATTTTTGAGGATAGAGGGTAAAAAAGCTGGGATATCAAAATTTTCTATAAGATGTAATAATTCATAAGTAATTCTATCTGGCACCTAGCATTTATATCATGGTGGATGTGGAAATGTTGCATTAGTTTTTATTGGCGTTTAATAATCTCTCTCTCCGTGACTAATGGCGGGCTTATATGTGTTCCCAAGTGACAGAGCGCAGCTCTTTATCTCCTATACTGTGCATTCCAAATCTATGTATTTTCCCTTTCTTCCCCAATTCCTTTCATGATTGTGTGCCTTTGCTCGTACCAGCAGAAGGGAAGAGAGAAAAACAGACCAGTATTTGTTGTATTAGGGAAGTGTCTAACACAGAGAGAACTGTTTGGTTTCACTCTCATTACAGTGACACGGGAGCCGGCAGCATCAGTGGCACCAGTCCCCCCGTGATGCACACTCAGCTCCCCTCTCATTTCCTAGCACTTGGAGAATGCTGAATCTGCAGCTGCTGTGATCTTTTTCTCCTCTCTCAAGAAAGATTTTATTTAAGGCCTCCAGCATCTTTCATTTGTCTCGGCAAAACCAAATATGTACATGCTGTACTTCTATTTCCTTAAGTTTCATTTAGAACAGATGACATTTCTATGTGGATTTTTCTAAGGAAAGTACTTTCCTATCTGCTTTGATTTGTTGATCATTGTAAAGTGCTCGCAATCGCCAAGTGCACTTATTCTCCGAGTCAAGTTCTCCTGCTGACAGAACACCAATGCCCCCTACTGATAAGTTTGCCCAAACCTTTCTTTAGAAAAACAGGAACATCAGCACCTCTCTTAGCAACAAGCACAGGACCCACCAGCCTTGTCTGAAAAGGACATGTGCTTCTAGGATCATCTTAGTCTGCTTGATTAGCCTCTCATTAGGGTAATTTCCTCTATTAGTCTTTGCTAAAGCAGCTAGAAGTTATTTCATGCTTGACTGGCTTTATTAGAAAAACAATTTTAAAGGTATCCGCAGAGCTTTATACCTGACAAAATGAGAACCAGAACTAACATTTGATTATGCTAGTGTAATTCCTGTTATGTTATATTTGTATTTAATGGGGAAAGTCCCTCAAAATGCCTTTATATTTGTCTTTCTGTTTCTTCAGTATTTATAGAATTTCTGGCATAAAGAGTCTTTAAAACCTTAATGCTCCAGATTTACTTGAATCCCATCTTGTGTCATGTCTGTCAAGTAATTGCTTGGTTTCCCCCAACACAGATAACACGGCACCTATCAAAGCAACCCACGGCACCTTTGAACGGTTCTGACAAAAAGTTCATGCAAAATATTTTCTGTTGCGCTTCCAAATATTAGGCCAGTTTCTACCATTTGGCTGCTATAACAACGTTTTGCTATAACAAATCTATTTCCTATTAATCCTTCAAATATTTGGACAGAAAGATCATACCCTTCTCCTGGCATTCTTCTCTTCCCCAGAAAGGGTAATATCAACTTTCAGAGAAGAGGCAAAGTTCTATAAATGTGAGGCCAAGGTACAAAGACTTAGGACAGAATGCCAGTAGGATATAAAATTCCTATTTTCAGATGATGTACTAATTGTTAATCTCTCTCTCTCTCTCTCTCTGTCTCTCCTCTTACACACACACACACAC
The DNA here is from genome assembly GCF_023721935.1 of Panthera uncia. Classification (NCBI taxonomy): domain Eukaryota; kingdom Metazoa; phylum Chordata; class Mammalia; order Carnivora; family Felidae; genus Panthera; species Panthera uncia. The sequence goes on from NC_064807.1 coordinate 61,408,198, forward strand.
ACACACACACACACACACACACACACACTTTTCGTGGTTACCACACATATACTTTAAAAATGGCCATCTTGGGGTGCCTGGGTGGGTCAATCAGTTAAGCATCTGACTCTTGACTTTGGGTCAGGTCATGATCTCATGGTTCATGAGATGGAGCCCCACATGGGGCTTTGTGCTGATGGTACACAGCCTGTCTAGGATTCTCTCTCTCCCTCTCCCTCTGCCCCTCCCCTGCTCACACTCTGTCTCTCTCAAAAATAAACATTTAATTAAAATAAAAATAAAATAAAAATAAAATAAAATAAAATAAAACTGGCCATCTTTGAACTTAGTAAAGGAACAGAAGATAAATTCGGTTTCTGTCACACTATGATTTGACTGTTGCAAGGAAGATCCAATCTCAGGGCTTCTTCATAAATGCCTGAAAATCATTAGACCTTCCTATTCAGCTCACATATTCTTAGGCAAAGAGCATCAGGTGAGGATTTCTGACAGGGTTGAGAAATTAGTGAACCTGGACTGAGGTTTTTTAATCAGCAAATGTCTCACAAGACCAGTTGGGTCTTTTATGAGATGTTTATCATTCCATTGAGTTCTGCCGCTTGTCTTCAGACAGATACGAAATCAAGACTCCGGTGTTCGCTGTGTAACCCACTCCTCCCCTCCTTGTATTTGCAGTCTCAATCTTGCTGTCTAGGTAGCCAATAACCAAGGTCACTGCCATGTTTTACTTAAACAATAGTAAGGCAATCGATGACCCAAAGCCAAAACCCAGCAGCCACATTTGTATCACTGGGCTTGTTCGGCCACCAAGTCTTAAGAGTTGCTCTTTGCTATTATAATTCTCTTAAGATAATGCCAGTTGGTTTTATATGTTGTATTTTCAAGGAAGCAGACACTGAAACGGAATAGGAGTGCATAAGGCTCACTGGGGAGTTAACACCTGTGAAGAGACAGGAGCAGTATTGGGCAGGTGGGGGGTATCAGTCCATGACACAGACCAGAGGAGATCTCTGCTGGCCCAGTGCAGAGCTCTGGAGCAGAGTTTGCTCATTTAGAGTCCCCAGTTGGACAAAGATGGCTAGGCCTTAGTACCACTTGTTCAGCTGTCGACTGGGGACACCAAGAAAAACTTTGGCATGGGCGTGGCTAGCACTGCCTTGTTTAGTCATTGGCTGGTGCCTGCCCTGTAAAGAGCAAGACCACAGCTCAGAATTCGAGGCACGAACAACTGGAGGCCGCCAGCTAGCTGTGTTCCTTGCAGCTGGGCAGCAAGTCCTTTCTTGAAGGGGGAGATCTGAGTAAGACATCCGTTTTTTCCACAACAGTTTATTGTCACCAAGTCACTCTTCAATCAATCAACACGTGTAGTTGTTGCTTTAGGACTCCAGTGCTGTGTAACCAACTGTGCCATTTTAATCATTTAAAACTCCAAATTTAATGGTGAAAAGAAATTTTGCTTGGGGCGCCTGGGTGGCAGTTAAGCGGTTAAGTGGCCTACTTCGGCTCAGATCACAATCTCACAGTTCGTGAGTTCTAGTGCCGCATTGGGCTCTGTGCTGACAGCTCAGAGCCTGGAGCCTGCTTTGGATTCTGTGTCTCCCTCTCACTCTGCCCTTCTCCTGCTGGCACTCTGTCTCTCTAGCTCTTTCAAAAATAATCATTAAAAAAAAAAAAGAGCCTGTTTCTAAGAAAGAAAGAAAGAAAGAAAGAGAGAAGTTTTACTTTGTACTTAAATTTGTGGATCAGGAATTAGAAAAGGGTCTGGCTGTCTGGTCCTGGCTTGGGTTTTTTATGTGGGCTGCAGTTTGATGTTGGCAGAGGCTGCATTTATCCGAAAGTTCTGTGTTGGGCATTCACAACAGTTCACTAATTGATGGCAGGTGAAGCTGGCTGTCCGTCAGGAGTTGCACTGGCACTAATAGAGCACCTATGCCTTGGGCCTCTCGCAGCACGGCGACTGAATTTACAGCAGGAGCACCCCAAGATTAAACGTTCTCAAAGACCAAAGTGGAGCTTCAAGCGTTCCTCTGACCTAGTTTTAGAAGTTCTGCAGTGTCCCTTTCATTCCATGCCATTTGGTCACAGAAACCACCTTCAAAGGGAGAAGAATTCGACTCCACCTCTCAATGAGAGAAGCAGCAAATAATCTGTTACTGTGCTTAATCTGCCATAGTTGTGTTTTGTTAGAAAAGGTGTGGCTTGTTCTCAGGCCCTTACTATTACAATAGGGAGTTACTTTTCTTTTCAATTCATGACACCTTACACAAATATTTCCCATTTGTTCAATCATTTTTCCTTCCACATGGTGTCATATTCCTTATTGCTCTTCTTTAATGTTGTTTTTTAAGTTTATTTATGTATTTTGAGCAAGAGAGACCACAAGCAGGGGAGGAGCGAGAGAGAGGGAGAGGGAGAGAATCCCAAGCAGGCTCCCTACTGTGAATGTGGAGCCCAACGCGTGGCTTGAATTCATGAACCTCAAGATCATGACCTGAGCCGAAACCAAGAGTCAGTCACTTGACCGACAGAGCTACCCAGGCACCCCCATGTTTTTTAGTTTATATCTGCCTCAATTTAAGTGTGGCATCACATCAGAACAGAATATTCTCAATATGGACTGATCAGCCCAGAGAAAAGCAGAACTATTGATCCAGGGGGAGAGCAAACTTTTATGTAAGTGACACTGCAGTATTCATGCACATTGAGTCAATTTATTGCATAAACATGAATTGAGTGTTCACTGTGTACCAGGAACTATGCTAAGTGCTGGGGCTACAAAACTTAATAGAACTTAGTCACTTCCTCGTGGAGCTCACAGTTTAGTGGTAAAGATTGTCATGCAAAACAAGTAATTACTGCTCTGTGTTATGCACTACAATAGGAAAATGAATAGGGAAAAAATGTGAATACAAAAGAGAAAGTTTCAAATGCTGCATAGTAGAGAAAATAAGGAATTAAGCCTTAAGGAAATTCATCAGGCATAGAAATGGGAGAAAGAACAACTGAAGCAAAAGGGAAAACATAGGAATAGGCACAAGGAGATATATATAGCAAGCCAAATGTAGGTAACCTTACTTTTAGTAGAAATATATGATTAGTCCAGGGACACCTGGGTGTCTCAGTCAGTTGAGAGCCCAACTTTGGCTCAGGTCATGATCTCACGGTTCGTGGGTTCGAGCCCCACTTCAGGCTCTGTGCTGACAGCTCAGAGCCTGGAGCCTGCTTCAGATTCTGTCTCCCTCTCTCTCTGCCCCTCCCCTACTCACGCTCTGTCTCTCTCTCTCTCTCTCAAAAATAAATAAAACATTTTAAAAAAAAGAAAGAAATGTACAATTAGCCCATTGGATACTTCTAGGGAAGAGCTATGAGATGAGACTGGAAAGCTAGGGAAGACTCATCTCCAGGTCGTCAGGATCTTGGGTGGCATGCTAGGGTGTTGGGATTTTTTATCCCCTTGAAAAAGGAAATCAATAGATTTGTATTTTAGGAAAAGTGCTTTAGTTGAGGTATGACTTGGAGTCTGCCTGAATGTGAAATAGAAAGTAGCAGGAAGAACCAGGAACAATCCTTCATTTTCTGGCTTAAATAACAGTGTGGTGGTTGGGTCATAATCTTCAGAAAAGGAAGGGTGGGTGATAATTAAGATCAAAAATCATGAGTATGAGATGCCTAAGAAACATCTAGAGGAAGGTGTTGCATATGGATTTAGAAATAAGGGTTTGGAGTTCAGTGGAGAGGTCTAGGCTACAATTATATACCTGTGAATAGTCAAAGTATAGGTGGTAATTGAAGCCATTGGAGAAGTTCAGTAAAAAGTAAAGTCTAGAGCTCAAGAAAAAGGTTCATGTAAGAAATAAAGATTTCAACGTACACGAGACAGTTGAAACCCTGGGAGGATGTGAGATCCCCCACCACAGATGGTGAGAAGAAAGCCTAGACTAATGGTAGAATGGATTGTGTATGTGAGGAGAGTTGAGACAAGATGGAATTCTGAGACTAGGAAAGTAACTGCAACAGAAAGGAAGCCAAGGGAAGAGAAAAATTCAAGAATAAAAAAGTGACCAGGAATATCAAATGCTGCAGAGACATCACAGAAGCTTAGGACTGAAAAATATTTAATACATTTTTCAATTAGGAGGTCACTGATGACTTAATGAGACCAATTTGAGGAGAGTGGAGGGAACCAATGTAGCTACCCCTGAGCACCTTTGCAGTGCAGAAAAGTAAAAAAGGGTGCGTTCAAGGTGGTAATAAAACCCGGGGTGGGAGGGTTAATTTGTGTTTTGTGGTTTTGTGCTTTATTTTATTTTGTTTATTTTAAATGTTTAGATGTGCCCAGACATAGTGAAAATGGAGAGGTTCGAGATTCAGAAAGAGGAAAAATAATGGAGAGCAGCATTTCCAAGAAAGACAAATTAGTTAACATCTGAGAGTGAACAGGCTTTTCCCCTAAATCCTGTTCCTTCACATTTATGTCCCTCGGGTCACTATCAGCCAATATTTGAGCAGTAGAATATTTTAGACCCAAGTGTTGGGGCTTCTGTTATCTCTATGAAATTTCTTTAAGTTGAATTCAGTCTTTCATTCCAGACTGTTGAGAATTTTCTGGATTCTGATTTTGTCTTTCAGTATATATGCTATCCCTTCAAAGTTCACATCATTCAGAGATTTGATAGAGCTGACTTCTAATTCATTGGCATGAGACTGAAAAATGCACACCTAGATTTCTCTATTAGTATTACTACTGATACATTAGTAAACTCACTTTGAGTTCATCCAATATTCAGTATACCTGTCATCCAGTCTACATTTCTATTTGTCCACCAGGTTCTCAAGGTCACCTTGTGCCAGATTCCTGGATGCAGTCTAAATAGACCACAAATAACCCATTTCCCTGCTATGCTAATCTCGTCCTCCATTAAAAAATGAAATAAGATCGGTCTGAGATGACTTGATTCATGCTTAGCGAACCCATCCTGGCTCAGAGATCAATGCTTCTTCTCCTAAGAGCAAGGAGGTTGCCCTATAACATCCATTCTACAATCAAGCCCAGAATAAACCTAAAATTCAGTTGTCATCATCAGTAATGCTTTTAATTCTGTATACTTCCCTTTTTGAAACTGGTAAATATATTTGTCCAATTCCAACCTTCCTCCTTCTCTTCTCAGTAGTTTCTTAAAACTCTCATTTGCAAGTTTTCGGTATCCTGGATGTGATTTCTCTTATAAAGCATATTTAAACTCATTTAAAGCAACTCTGTTCTTTCTTCAATCACTGCTTACATTTGGGACAAATGCCATTCAAACTTTATAAATCTAAGGATCTTTTCTCTAGACAGAGAAGATATACAGCAAATAAATGAAGAATTCTGCTTTCTCGGTATCTTCCATCACAATCACATTATCATTCTATCTTGCTGCACCAAATTTAATTGCAGAGTTTTTGTTAGCCAGTTTACTTTGGAGTTTAGACATGTGAACACACTATAAAAGAGATTCACTGTTTTATGGTGATCTCAGCTTTCTTCCCTTTCACCTTTATGTATCTGGTTGCCAAATTTGGTCCCATCAGAGAGCTCCCCATACAGCCCAAAGAGTTTCTTTCAAGGTGTTTTTCCTCCTCTCTCTTGTTAAAACTTCATTTTTGAGAAGCTTAACCACCCAGACAGATTTCTTTTTTAGGTTTTCATGCCTTAGACCCACGTCTGCTCAATCTTGGGATCTTTTAAATTCTGCTTTCATGAGTTCTGGAGTTCATGTCCAACCAAACTCAACCTTTCCTTTCTTAGATATACTTTAACAAGAGAGAGAAAAGCATGGGGAAGAAGCAACCCAAAGGCAACTCTAATATTTGATCTCCTTTCCTTTCAGGCATCTAGATAACCTAACTACCTACTTACATCAACTCCTCCTTCACCTGTAATGTCTCAGAAGAGGAGTTTTATAGCTATAAGGAAAGAAAGTGAAACTAAAGAGATATTTATGAGGAAAGTGTTTTCAGTTTCTAATGGGGTTTAGATTTACTATGGGGTAATTTACAGAGTATCCCTTGTTGTATGGTTGTCTTGAGGCACTTGAGAGAACATGGGCTGGAGGTGCAGTGGTCGGTGCATTAGTGCCATTGAGCCGGTGTCTAGATCTTATAGTTCTACTCTTTCATCCATTCACTGAGCAAGCACGCATGAAGCACCAACCACATACCAGGCTCTCAGTCTGGTGCACTGAGTTGTCACGGTCTCCCAGGTGGAACGATGTGTTTTCCGGACCCAGGGTGCTCTTTGGAATATCTTTAGGAATTACAGTGGCCTGATTATTGCTATCTGTCTCTCATACCTCTCAGTCTCTGAACATGTCGGGTCAATATAACCTTCTCTTCAGTGTATTCAGTTAAAAATATTTTTCCTGATTCCCAGGGAATAGAGTTACTCCCCTCTTTCCTAGGAAACAAAGGAGCCTCTGCCGAGGAAGGAATAGGGCTCAGCCTGGGTGGCTCAAACAGCAATACTAACAGCTTTCAGTATCCACTTCTAGAGACTCTAAGAGAGTAATGATGTGAGGTAAAGTGTCAGTTGATGGGGCTTGGACCAGCACCCCGTCTGCACACTCTAGTTAGACAGTTGTGACATTAAAATGTCACGTAAATGTGAAGACATCATTGAAATGATCTTTCCCATAGTCGATTCCCTATCCTCTAGTGGCCATTGTGAGAGGTCGAAAGGCAGAAGCATCAGTAAAGAATGAAAGGGTACCCTGTGATGAACAATTATTAGCTATTTAGAATATAACTTACTTCCTAAATCTTTTCAGCTCAACATGCCTGGCTTAAATGCTCTAAATGTGTCTTCTAAAGTAATTTCACATTTCATTGAATAAATTTCCATTGACAAGACATGCTCAGTCATAAGAACCCTAGTATAATGGCAGAGTATTTAGAGTGCTAAATGATACAGATTATGCATTGTGCTGTGTTCAGAAAGTTTCAAAATGGAACAATTGTTTTCAAAGAAACAAAAATCAATCCAAAAGGATAAAAGTGAGAAAAGGAGGCTTAGATTACTTTGCAGAACCTCCAATCAAGCATGGATATCCAGCGAGTGACATTTTTTCATAAGACTCAGGAGATTATGGGCTCTGAGAGCCTTTCTGCTACCGTGTGTATTAGAATAATTGTTCCTCTAATTCAAATCTCTAAGCAGCTTAATGCCTGTTCTTATCTTAGTTCAATTTAGAGAGAACATAAGAACAAAAATGCTGTATCTGTTCAGTGTCTTCTCTAAATGAAACTGTTCAAATAACTCCAAGCTCTGAGGTTATGTGGTTGACCACATAGCTGGACATTCCTTCCAAAGACAAGGTGAAGAAAGCTGCCCCCAGGCCAACACTCAAAATGAAAAGTGGTCTTAGGATTGTTGGGAGGAGGAATATAATGACATCTTCTTAATGAAATACATTTGGGACCAACTTAGCCTAAGACTGGGGGAAGACTTCATGTTTCCTAGAGATGACTGCTTTTCTTTCTCTCCATCCTTTTCCATGCCTAGAATAATACTAGATATTCAACACATATTTGTTGTAATTAGGGTGGAACCCATGCTGCCTAGGGATATGTAGTGTTAAATTGCCACGGCTTAGGAAACATTTCTCACCATAAGAACATTTTTTAAATGTCACATTCCTGCATTAGCACCAAAGTCTTTCTATTTTGCTAATGCACAACATAGAGGAGCTCTGGGTCCTCCTCCCTCCTTGGTACAGGTCCACTAACCTGCCTCCCAGAACATTGGTGCTACTTCTGTCATGTTCTTTGTCCTGTCTATAGTAACACCATTCAAAAACAAGGACTCTAGTCACCTCTCACCCTGTGGTCTCTCATGTCCACCCAGCTCCATACAACCCTAATTGATCCTATCTCCCACCTTCCTTGACCCCTAAACTGCTGCCCTATGAGCTCTAAAACTCACAAGTGTTTATCAGTAAAGTTCCTTATCTTCGCAACCTTGTCTGAACAGTGCCTTCCTCTTTTTACTATAAACTTGGCTTTCTTAATTATATGACTTCTCTAGAGCCCTCCCAGTAGCCATGCTTTGTCTCCCACACCCCTTGTGCTACTGGAGTTCGAGACAGGGTAGGTGTTATCCTTGTTCCTCGGTGCCTCTTCTAGACTGTTGTCCTACTCACCTTAAAAACCACTCGGCTTGGAAACTCATGCTGTCCATCAGTACCACTCACTCTGCTTCCTTGTTGCAGTTACAGAGTCCTGGGCTACTTGTCCCCCATTCTTTGGAGATTATAGTTCTTGGCTCGCTGTCACTTTCTTTCCAGCTCTATTCTTGTCACCACATTATGTGGTCTCTTTTGCACATTCCTCCTATCTCCTGACTCCTCTTTCTTTATATATGCTCACTCACTAGGAAATCACATACTCTGATAATGCCCAAAATGTATCTCCAAACTCATTCATCTGACTGCCTCCTTGACATTTCACTTAGATGGTTAATAAGCGTCTCAAAATTTATATGTTCAAAATTAAACTTCTTATTTTCCTCAGCCCCCAAATCTACTCCTTTTATAGCCTCCCCCATGTGGACAGAACTTCATTTTGTGCACTGTTATTTCCTTAATGCCTGACATATAGCAGTTTATCAGTAAAAGTTTAATGAATGAATTACTTTATATCTTTACAATAGTGGTTGAAAACTAAACTTACCATACACACAATATTTTACTTCTACTGTGTTGTAAAAGAGCCGAACAGGATTTTGTGAGCTTGCTGTAGAAATATGATAGAACAGCAGTATTGGTGGTGTTCTGTACCTGGTAACTGAAGTGTAAACAAACCTTTGTACCACTGAGGTCTCTGTCAAGGATCTGTGCTCCCATCTAAGACAGATCACTACCAAGGTAACTGTCTTCAATGACAGGTTTGATGGTGCCACTTGCCTGCTCAAAACCCTTCAGTCATTTCCTTTGTGAGTATATGGTAAAATGTTAACCTCCTCTGCCTGTCATGCAAACTCTCCTGATTTGAGTTTGCACCTGCTTCTTTTCTTCTCAGATAGAGCCCCAACATGCTAACCCAAAAGATGAATTTGGACCCTGGACACACCTGTGTTAATCAGCACTCCTTGATTACAAATGACAAAAATGAGACTGGCTTAGCAAAGAAGGGAATATAGTGGCTTGTGTAACTATAAAGAGCTCTGTATACCAACATAGAAAGGTGGCCAAAACATGTTAAGAAAAATACAAGCTGTGGGACAGCACATATAGTATGATTCTACTTCATACATTTTTTTAAAATCTGCCTATGAATGTGTATGTTTATATGCCTGGAGAGAAAGAAAAAGTCTAGAAGAATAAATACACATTATATGTTAACAATGATTAATCTCTAGAGCGCAAAACTGATGATATATTTTTCAACTTATATAATTATATATTAGAACGTTTTATACTTTTTTAAAAGGTTCAAATTTATGGTTAACGGTAACACCTTGCTAATGCAAAGCCATGATACACCATCCAATGTGTAGCCACTGGCCATGTGTAGGTATTTAAATTTAAATAAATTAAAATGATATAAAATTTTAAATTCCATTCTTCAGTTGCAGTAGGCATATCTCAAGGGCTTGATAGCCACATATCACTACGTGGCTTAACATATTGAGAGTACAGATATAGAACGTTTCCATCAATGCAGAACATTTCTCCATGATGGGAAACATCTGGTAAGCTAGATGAACCTAGATGCTCACCTGATTGCTTTCACTAGGATAAGTGGCTTCATTTAGATGCAGCCAGAGTGAAGCAGGTGCAGGCCTGAGCACCTGTGATCTGACAACCAGCAGGAGTTTGAGTGAAGGTTCAAGTCTGTGTTCATTTATGCAGGATCTTCTAACGTCTTTGGAAGAGGCACTGTCTTAGAGGTAATTTATTCACTAATTTTAAGGGAAACAAGGAAAATCCCTACCCAGTAGGATTTTAAAGGAAAATGAGAACATCTACATCTTTTGCAATGTTAAGATTTACCTGTTTTAATTAGAAAGAAAAACAAACTGGTTGATTTAAAAGAATGTTTTTCCTTTTCTTTTCATTTGCCTAATTCCCAAGTAATTTAGCAATGCATATGGAGAAAGAAGAATCATGTTCCTTTCTGGTAGGGAAATTAACATGGTATCTAAGTACTTTGGTTTAAAATTATTTGAAAAGCAGGGGTGCCTGGGTGGCTCAGTCGGCTGAGCATCTGACTTCAGCTTGGGTCATGATCTCACAATTTGTGGGTTCAAGCCCCGCATCAGGCTCTGTGCTGACCACTAGCTCAGAGCCTGCAGCCTGCTTCAGATTCTGTGTCTCCCTCTCTCTCTCTGCCCCTCCCCTGCTCATGCTCTGTCTCTCTCTGTCTTTTAAAAATAAATAAATGTTAATAAAATTTTTTTTAATTATTTGAAAAAGCAAACATAGGAAGCTCTTCTTTCCTTAGGTTTTTTTTTTTTTTTTTTTGGTTGGAACCTTTAATTTACCTTTATTTGTTCTACATGGTATACAGAAAATTCAGTGTTAGTTTTATGTTTCCATTCTAATTTAGAGTCATAACATCATTTTCCAGTGCCTTTTTTTTCCCAAGTAGATCCGTAATTTAATAAACAGGAACTCTCAATTTCTTTTATTTAAAAAGAAGCCATGTGATTTTATTTAAGAGGTTACAGATTACAGCATGATTTCAATATTTAAATAGCAACTTATTGTATCTCTGCTATCCTCTTAAAATGATGGAAAAAATAGGTCCATCAAAATATGTTATATTTTTTTTAGAGCAAAATAATTACAACTTTATATGACCACAGATCCCCCTCCTTCTCTCTCTTTCTAAAGCTCTTATTAACATCGTCCATACCAGAGATCGCTGTGCAGAGCATGCTGTTTTATATCAAAAACTTTAGTTTTAACCAATATACTGATAAGCCATCCCAAACAATTTCAGGTGATATGTTCCTTGAATAGATGGCTAAGTTGCTATGAGTAAAACCAATTGTAGAATTTCGTCCATTCATTCAACTGATATCTTTTAAATACTTGTTATGTACCTGTACTAAGCTTGGTTACAAATTTGAAAAACCCTTTCCTTTAGGGCCTCATAGCTTGGTGGTGGAAGACACGGGAAAATTGAGGATGACCATGCAGTGTCGTAACTGTTAGGTCTACACAGGGAGCCATCACATCACACTGCAAAGGTGGTCAAGGAGAACTTCTAGAGCAATTTCAGGAACTTTGGTGTGGAATGTCCATCCACTTCTAGGTTCTTCATAATGACATCTACACCTAGTATCCTATACCAAAGTAGACCTAATGATGAAAAACATATTACATGCCCCCACCCCCAAATAAAGAAAAGTACAGGATCAAGTGTACCATGAAACCCCATAGGATTTAATCCTACTCTAGAAGAATCCATAATGATGAGGCAAATTTCTTTTGTTGGGCTAAAACCCTATTCTACCCTATTTTCCTTAGATTAAATGAATTCGATTATTGAAGTCCCTAAATAAGTTACCTTTATTTGGAACATTATACGGTCGGGTTTATTTATTTATTTATTTATTTATTTATTTTGTTTTTTAATATATGAAATTTATTGTCAAATTGGTTTCCAT
>NC_064807.1:61424847-61445464 GCF_023721935.1 Panthera uncia
TTGGTTGTTTCCTTTGCTGTGCAGAAGCTTTTTATCTTCATAAGGTCACAGTAGTTCATTTTTGCTTTTAATTCCAAAGGGGATTTTTTAAGAAGGATAAAAATGACCTCTGTGAAGCTCAGAAGGCATAGACTGGCCTCGGCATAAACTAAAACAAGGAACTGAAAAACCATCAAAACCAGAATTACTCCTTCTCTCCAGGTCTTATGGTCCCTTGACTTTTCACTTCATTCTTCTCTGTATATATCTGTCCATTAGCTTTCACGGTTTTCCTTGGTTCAGATGGCCACATCTAGGACCTATTTGTCTATAGCTCCTAGATCTTTATGTCCTGAGTTCAAGTGGCCAGTAAAGACACACAGAGTCTGTGACTCTTCAAATTCTTGGAAAGAAGCTCGTGGGCCTGCGTTTGGGCCAGGTGTCTCCCCTTAATCAAGTCATCTCCAGCCAGTGGATTAGTCTTGCAGTAGAAGCATGAGTGTGGGTGTAAATGTGTAATTCCCAAAGAGGGGCAATCATGGTCTGGGTGAACATCTCGAATGATGTCAACTCCTAGGGTCAGTGAGCTATTTTCTTTCTTTCAGAAAGCTTGAATAGAAGTAAAATATACATTTATCCTTGTTAAGCCTGAAAGGAATAACCAAAATACCTGTTTTCTTTGATCTGGGATAAAAATCACAAGTTAGTTTGGTTACTTCGTTCATCTCATGCCAGTCAGAATCTTCTGTATTTATATTTAATTCAAGAGCAATTATTTAATTAAAATTAGAAATCAAATTAACTGGGGCACCTTGGTGGCTCAGTCAGTTAAGCATCTGACTTTGGCTCAGGTCATGATCTCATGATTTGTGAGTTTGAGCCCTGTATTGGGCTCTCTGTTGTTAGCACAGAGCCTGCTTCAGATCTTCTGTTCCCTTCTCTGTCTTCCCCTCCCCAGCTCGCACATGCACATGTGTGCTTGCTGTTTTATTTCTCAAAACTAAATAAAAATTTCAAAAAAAAAAAAGAAAGAACTATTCCAAAGTAAATACATATAATTTGTTAATTAAATGGGATGCTTCAATTTTAGGGACTATAGGAGGAAAATAATTAGAGGATCTTGATGTTGAGAAGCTCAGGAACTTCTGCCTTAGCAGAAGAAAGCCAACTCTAGGTTCTGGAGCTTATGAAAGAGAGTCAGCAAAAGCATAAAATATGCAGTTATGCTGCTCTGCTAGAGCAGGCCCTATGGGGCCAACCTGTTCACATTGATTCGTGGAGAACTTCTCCCCTTATTTTAGTTTTATATGCTACATAACAAACTGCCACAAACATAGCCACTTAAAACCACACAAACTTGTTATCTCACACTTTCTGTGGGTCAGGAGTCTGTGAGTTAGTTGGGTCTTCTGCTCAGTATTAGGTGGAAGTCAAGGGGTCAGCCAGGACTGTGATGTCATTTGAGTCCTAGGGTCTTCTGCCAAGCTCACAAGCTGTTGGCAGAGTTCAGTTCCTGTAAGACTGAGAGCCTCAGCCCTAGAGTCAGCCCACCCATTCCTGGCCATGTGGCCCTCTCCACAAATATGGCAATTTGCTTCTCCAAGGCCAACAGAGAGTGTCTCTACGGCTTCAGATCTCTTAACTTCGTTTAAAGGTATCAAGTGATTAATAGGTCACCTCTGCCCAGCACAATATCCTTTTCCATTAACTTAAAGTTAACTCATTAAGGACCTTAATTACATCATTATAATTCCTACACCTTCACCACATAATATAACATAATCAAAGAAGAGGCATTCCATTATATTCATAGGTCTTGCTCACACCAAAGAGAAGGATCATACTGTGCATGAACACTCGGGGGCAGAAGTCTTGGGGACCAGCTCAGAATTCTGCCCACTCAAATAAAATGAAGAGGAAAAAGAGTGAGGATTGATCTTGGTTCTACCTCTCTCAGGCTTAAAGCCACCATCCTTTGGCATAAAGCACAATTGGGCTGTGGGCCTAAATATGTTCATAAATGAAAGGAAAGCTCAGTAATACGAGCATTTGTATCTCCTAAGCCTAGTTTTGGATGTTTATCTCTTATACTGGCCTGATTTATTTTTGTTAGTTTATTCGCTTATTATACATATTTATATAACGTGTATGATATTATAAGATGATTTAAATATTGGATAGTACTTTACCATCTGCAAAGAGTTTTTCCAAGTCTTCTCATTTAACCCCATTTCTCATGTTATCTCATTCCCATTAAGGGTATTTTTCCTAATGCAGGTCTGAGGATCAGAAAAGCTAGAATCATGCATCCCAGGATTACAGAGTCAATCAGTGACAGAACGAAGACCAAAAGTTGGGTCTTCATCTCCGAATTATGGCCCCCTTCCTTTTCAATCCTCCTTTGTATCATTAGAATATGATGGCTAAATGTGGAACATCCTGGGGTGCCCGGGTGGCTCAGTCGGTTGAGATCTGACTCTTGATTTCAGCTCAGATCATGATCCCAGGGTTGTGGGATCGAGCCCAACATAGGGCTCTGTGCTGAGGGTGGAGCCTGCTTGAGATTCTCTCTCTCTTCCTCTGTCCTTCTCCCCTACTCTCACTCTGTCTTGAATGAATGAATGAATGAATGAATGAATAAGGAACATCCTGACCAAGGACACATTTAACTGCCCTTAGAAATGGCTTCCAGCGCCACCTCCCATTGGCACTCAACTGAGCAGAGGTTGAGCACAGTTTCTGTCCCCTTTCTCCAATCCTCCGTGTCACCTTTGAGAACTAAGCAGACCAGGACTTTGTTTGCCTACCCTGCTTCTACAGGGCAATGGGCCCCCTGCATATCAATATCCTGGGTCACAGCCTAAATTCTGTTGAGCTTCCGATTGGTCAGTTGATTTCATGTAACTCTTTTTATGTTAGGTTTTCCAGAAAGGTTCTGCTATTTATTACGTTATGGGGAGGCTGAGGAAGGCAAAGAACTCCTCTTTATCAGCAAGTACCATAAGCCATGAGCTAAAAACAGTACTTTTTACATAGATCACTTTTCACAATTAAATGTCTTATATATATTATCACATCCATTTAACGTATGAGGAAACAGAGATTCAAAGAGATTTTGTATATAAGCTGAAGCCACACAGGTAGCAAATGGTGCATTTAGTACTGCATCTTGGTCTTTAAGCTGCAAAGGCCATAAACTTGTATTATGTCACGTAACCAGCTCAGATGTCACTGCTGACACAATCCTTCACTCTCTCACCACGTGTGCCTCACGGTTAATATTCTCTTCTTGATATCATCATAGCATCCATCCACCCACCCTGCCATCCTTCCACACATTTACCCTTCTGTCCTTCCTTCCATCCATCCGTCATCCACTTATAACAACTAATCGGTGTTAAACACCTATCATTTGGCCAATTGCTCATATCCTGGAAAAATGAAGAGCCCCTTCCCCTCTACATTCCTACCAACTGGTGGAGGGGTTTTGGCATGTAGTTGGTATTCTGTAGCTGCCTGTTGACTTATAATGCTTCTGCTGAGAAACCTGAAATTAGCACCCAAATCAACTTAGTTGATTTTAACAAAGGAAGTAGAAGGACTGCAGAGTTTTAAACAATAGGGATCATTTATGCATTCTTTCCATCCACCTCTCTTACTACTTCTAATAAGTAGGTAATAATAAAATGCACATCAGAGTCATCCAGGACTGTCTTCTCAGAGACTTCTCTTGACTCATCACTCATCACTGTCACTTTCCCACACATTTAACATCAGTGGAGCTTTGACCTTCCCCACCTCAGAGGCCTGAGGCAGTGCTGGGAAGAGCAGGGCCAATGCAGGGCAAGCCTCATGAACTTCTCAGGCCAGAATCCTAGGCCTTCTGCTCTACTAGCCCCTGAAGTCACTGAATAGAAAGGCCTTGCTGGAGGCCTTTACATTTAACACTAAGGAATGTTCTCAATTGTCAAAATCATTTTGAATTTTTATCCTGCTTTCTCTGATATTAGCTGTGCTTGCCAGTTTTGTGTAGCTATAATATGCTTTATATGTATTCATCCACATCATTGAACTTTTAAAAATCCCTAATGGTAGGTGCCTGAGTCCCTCAGTCAGTTAAGTGTCCCACTTCAGTTCAGGTCATGATCTCACAGTTCATGAGTTCAAGCCCCGTGTCGGGCTCTGGGCTAACAGCTCAGAACTCAGAGCCTGGAGCCTGCTTCAGATTCTGTGTCTCCCTCGCTCTCTGCCCCTCCCCCATTCACACTCTGTCTCTCCTTCTCTCTCTCTCAAAAATAAATAAACATTAAACAAATTTTTTTTAATCCCTAATGGTAGAAGATCAAAGAGAAAATTCTGTGGCCCAATTTAGCTTAACTTAGATTCAATAATTATCCTTTCCTTACTGTAGCTGTAAATCTACCTGAAATATTATCATACACTTTACATTTCTTCATATTATTCAACAATAAATAATCAACATGCTGCTGGAGGATAGAAATGGAAAAAAGGGGGGCGGGCACCTGGGTGGCTCAGTTGGTTAAGCGTATGACTCTTGGTTTCAGCTCAGGTCATGATCTCACGGTTCATGGCTTTGAGCCCCACATCGGGCTATGTGCTGACAGTGTGGAGCCCGCTTAGGATTCTCTCTCTCCCTCTCTTTCTCCCCCACTCGCTCTCCTCATCTCTTTCTCAAAATAAATAAATAAACTTAAAAAAAAGAAATGGAAAAGAAAGACAAGAATGTGGTATTTGCATTTGTTCTTTAAGAAGGAGCCCAGTAGGAAAGTGTAGCAGCCCAGACTCAGAGGTAGACCTGTATACTGTCTGCTATGATACCTGATGAGGTTTACTGGCTTATTCTCTGTTCAGATGACAGGCTTCTTTTCTCCATTATCAAGACACAGGTAGGACAGAGCCCAATGTGTTCAGTAGAGAGAATATTGCTTAGTTTACCTGAAACAGCTGTCACTGAAGATTTGGGAGGAGTAAAAGACATAATCACACCTGTGTCTTAGGACCATAACTCTTTCGCAGCAGCGGGGGGGACGGCATGAAGGGGTTGAGATCTCAAAGGCAACAAGATTTCAAAAGTGTAGATGGTAGAATATGGGGGCCTATATAATAACATGGCGGCTGGCAGAACAAAAATGAGATAAATAGGAAGGGCACTGAGGTAAGACAGACCTGGCACCTGACGAAGTATGGCATGGGGCGGAGTGAGAAATCTGGAGGAAGAAGGACGTGTCTGAGATGACATTGAAGATTCGAACATGGGTGACTGAGAAGAGGTTGGTTGGATTCACCAGGACTGGGAACTCCAAGAAGAAGTGACAGGTTGAGGGGAGGAGAAATGCCGAATTGCATTTCAGGCTTGTGGTATTTGGACTATCAGTGGAGCACGAGGTTGGTGGTCAGTGGAGCGTGCACGGCCAACAGTGGTGATAGAAGAGTCAATGGAATCTGTATAAGAGTAGAATCCATAGAGGGGAGCCTGGGTGGCTCAGTCAGTTAAGTGTCTGACTTCAGCTCAGGTCATGATCTTGGTGGTTTGTGGGTTTGAGTCCCGCATCGGGCTCTGTGCTGACAGCTCAGAGCCTGGAGCCTGCTTCGGATTGTGTGTCTCCCTCTCTCTCTGTTCCTCCCTGCTCATGCTCTCTATCTCTATCTCAAAAATAAATAAATAATTTTTTTGAAAAAAAGAGTAGAATCCATAGAAAGAGATGAGATCTCCCAAGAAGAGAACATGGAAAGGAAATGAAAAGAGGGGCAAGGATAGATCCTAGGAGAGCACTGCCATTTACAAACCAGGCACAAGAAAAGGGAAATTTAAAGGAGTCAGGGAAAGAATGGTCAGAGGCAAGAGAAAGTAGTGATTTTAAATACTAAGAAAGTAGGGTGTGGTTGTGTGGGGGGCCCTCAGTCAATCCCTACTCTTAACCCAAAGCCATGCAAAAAAAGCATTGAAAAAAACAAGCCTATTGTACGAAGTGAATCACTATACTATACACCTGAAACTAATATTACACTATCTATTAAGTAACTGGAATTTAAATAAAAACTTTCACAAAAAAAAACTTTCACAAAAGAAAAAAGGAAAGAAAAGAACAACCAAATAGCATCCAAAGAACAAGAGAAAGAACTGAGCACTTACCACGTGCTAGGCATTATGCTGAGAATTTTACAAACCTTATTTCATTATGCTAACTGCAGGTTTGAAGTGTGAAAGAGTGGTTAAATGGCACCAGGGGTTCAAACCCTGGCTCTGCCATTCACTAGGTCTGTGAGCTTGGATAAAGTTTCTCTTCTTTAAATGAGAGCAACTCATTATCTCACAGGGAAGCATGAATATCATGTAAGATAATGCATTTCAAGTTATATAGCTTGTCATGTGTTTACTCAAATGAGCCCTCATTATCATTTATTTGGGATTGCTTTTATGATATCTGTCTCCCCCACAGAAAACCCCACATGTTTAAAGATCATGTCTGCTTTGTTAACAGACTTGTTATTTGCTATTCAGTTTTGTTAGCAGGTGAATACCCTCAGTGTCTGCATGTTGTAGGCACTCGATAAATATTAGTTGATTGACTAAACAGTCCCATTTCATCCACATGTCCTCGCCTGTGGATGTACCTGTTCTCTTTAAAGAAGAGGGGATCTGGGGCACCTGGGTGGCTCAGTTGGTTAAGCGTCTGACTTCAGCTCAGGTCATGATCTTGCGGTCCGTGAGTTCGAGCCCCGCATCGGGCTCTGTGCAGACAGCTCAGAGCCTGGAGCCTATTTCAGATTCTGTGTCTCCCTCTGTCTCTGCCCCTCCCCTGCTCATGCTCTGTCTCTCTCTCTGTCTCAGAAATAAATAAATGTTAAAAAAAATTTTTTTTAAATGAAGGCCATGGATTCTCATACACACACTGGTCCATTGTGACTGTCCAGGTTTCACAAGAGGATGTCATTCTTAAGCACAGCTTAATTGCCTGTTAATTAAAAGACACAGATGTGAGGGGGAATAGAGAGTTTCTAATCAAAAGGAATAAAGTTTCAGTTAAGTAAGATGAGTAAGCTCGAGATGTCTGCTGCACCTTGCACCTATGGTCACTAACACCACAGAGCACACTTAAATATTTGTTGGGGGGATGTAAATCTCATCTTTTATTCTTACCACAATAAAATAAATTTTTAAAAAATTCTTTCGGAAAATATAAAACTATAAAGGGCAAATAAGGATCAGATATACTGACAAAGGAGAATTAATTGACAGTTTAATATTTTATTTTTATGTCTTCATATCTTGAGAGATAAGATTGTTTGTAAATAGCAAAATTAAGAACAGTTACATGATTCTTGAAAATTCATTACTGTGGAACTATGATGCTCATCAAGAAGCATCATTTTGTAGATGGAAAAACTAGCTGGTTATTCAGTCCTGGCTAATGGAATGACTATATTCTCTTACATACTTGAGTGCATGTGGTATTATTTGCTCACACAGAAAAAAAAATTATATTCTACTGGTGTCTTAATAAAATAGCAGCTAATAGTTATTGAGTACCTGCTAAGTGGTTTTGCTATACTAAGTCATATAGTTCTTATACCATTCCAATGAGAACTCATTTCTCATGTGAGGAAACTAAGGCATAGACGAGTTATATAATTGGTTCAAAGTCCTACGGTAGTAATTAGTGGATTTGGGGTTTGAACCTATGTGTCTTAATCACTATAATGAAAGGAACTTGTACACTATCAGACAAGTATCTAATAAAATCATGTTTTATTGAAGGATTTTTTTACTACAATCCATAGTAAGAAACACATTTCACACTGTATTATACATACTTCCTCTGCCTATATGTTATACACTAGTTTCACATAAAAACATTTGCTCTTACTGTGTGTGAAACTCTGATATATTCTGAGTTTTGAACTCAGAGTTCAGAACTCTGAGTTCTGAACTATATTCACAGTTTTCTGAATTCTGTTCTTTTTCACTAAAAGAATTCTAATTGAACTCCAAAATTGTGTACATTTATTTCATAGTCCATTAATGGTTTGAGACCTGTAGTCTGGAAAACCACCATAATAAGGGGACATATTAAGATTCAGTAATACTAAATGAAGATAACAACTAGGAATACCACTTATTAAGCATCTACTATGTGCCAAAGTACTGTTGTTGATATTTATGTATAATATCCTCAGTTCTCATTATATCCTTGAAAAGTAACTCAATATTTTTTCCGACAAGAACTGGGACGTGGAGAAGTTAAGAGATTTGTCCTACAGAGATGAGCCTGATTAAAGACTTCTTCTGCTAATCTAATAATAACATTTAAATATTACTTAACAATTAAATTAAATTAGTAAACAATTTAAACAATTAAATCAGTAAAAACAAAAACAAAAAGACACAGCTCTGTACTTCACTAGGAGGTTACTTACTAGAAAATAGTATCCAATTCACTGCTACCCAATAGTTTTTCAAAACCTAAGAGAGGGGCACCTGGGTGGCTCAGTTGGTAAAGCCTCCAACTCTTGATTTGGGCCCAAGTCATGATCTTTGGTTCATGAGTTTGAGCCCTGCATCAGGCTCTGCATTGACACTGTGGAGCCTGCTTGGGATTCTCTCTCTCTCCCTCTTTCTCTGCCCCTCCCTTGCTCACCCCATCTCTTTCTCTCTCTCTCAAAAAATAAACTAGAAAAAAAATTTTTTTAAACCTGAGAGAAGCAATACCTAGGAAGGAGTGCTTGAAGAATATAGTCTGTGCCTTCTGCCAAGTCAGACACTTCCCTGAATACTTACTGTATAGTTCTCATGCTAAAGTATTATTAGCCCCATTTTACAAATGGAGAAACTGAAGCACAAGAATTTAAGTCCCATGCTTAGTTTTGTTTTTTGTTTTTTTTTTTAATTTTTTTTTAACGTTTATTTACTTTTGAGACAGAGAGAGACAGAGGATGAACGGGGGAGGGTCAGAGAGAGAGAGGGAGACACAGAATCTGAAACAGGCTCCAGGCTCTGAGCTGTCAGCACAGAGCCCGACGCGGGGCTCGAACTCACGAGCCGTGAGATCATGACCTGAGCCGAAGTTGGACGCTTAACCGACTGAGCCACCCAGGCGCCCCTTAAGTCCCATGCTTAGTAAGCAGCAGAGTGAGTTTCCAACCCAGGAAACCTGGCCCACGCTCTTAGCCTTTCATTGTGCTGTGTCTCTCAAGTTCTACCTAGACTGAGTCATAATACCCACCACCTCCATTCTACCCCACAATATTGTTTTTGTGCATTTTGCTTCGATGCTACGTCATCAGCCTATGCTAAGACTTGATGTGGG
Source organism: Panthera uncia (assembly GCF_023721935.1). Classification (NCBI taxonomy): domain Eukaryota; kingdom Metazoa; phylum Chordata; class Mammalia; order Carnivora; family Felidae; genus Panthera; species Panthera uncia. The sequence continues at coordinate 61,434,156 of NC_064807.1, forward strand.
GTCCCATATTAAAAACAAACAGCACTGGGGCGCCTGGGTGGCTCAGTCAATTAAGCGTTGGACTTCAGCTCAGGTCAGGGTCTCACAGTTCGTGGGTTTGAGCCCCACGTTGGGCTCTGTGCTGACCGCTCAGAGCCTGGAGCCTGCTTTGGTGTCTGTGTCTGCCTCTCTCTCTCTGCCCCTCCCCTGCTCCTCTCCCTCCCTCTCTCTCTCTTTCTCAAAAATAGATAAACGTTAAAAAAAAAAAAAAAAAAAACAGCGCCATCATCCTCAACATTGAATCACTGTTTATCACAACACACCCTTTACGAGAACCCAGGACGAATTCCAGCCCAGTTACTACATCAGAAAGATTCTATTTCCTTTAAACATTGGCTGGCTTTTATCTTACAGATACTGTGAAATGTGTAACAGACCAGCATTTCCTTATTGTGCTGTTAGGCAACTTATACTCAAGGATGAAATTCCTGTCTCTGAAATTCCTGTCTACTTCCTTTCTTCTGTTCCACCTTCTCACTGAGGCTTGCACACTTCATTTGATGGAGGTTGATGAAACTCCTTTTGGGAACAAACTGAGAATACATAAACGTGTCCCATTGCATATTTATGAGTTAGTTATTATTAACTTTCCTGCAGATGAGGAAACTGACACTAGGAAGCCTCTGAAGAAAGGACTCAAGTGTGCAGCACGTAGTTTACCCCTTGATGTCATGCCACCTTAAACTCGTGACCTCATTTTCCCCTGGCCGCTTAAGGTTGTGTGGAAAGATGCATCATATTTACAGTCATCATCCTGGGTTCGCCCCTGTGAGTTGTGTGACCTTATACAATTCACGCAATCTCTCTGTGCCTCTGTTTCCTCACCTGCAAGATGGAAATAATAACATGCCTACCACACGGGGTGGCTGGGCAGAAGAAGAGTTAATTTATGTGATGTTCTTAGAGCCGTTCCTGGGACACATGCATCATATATGTCATCACCCTTCCCATCACCATCTCCTCCCCTTCCTTCTTGGCTCTTGCCTCTGTTATTTGTGGGGAACTTCCATCCCCTCTCAAAGGATCACACCTACGTGTAGAGGTGCCCAAGAGGTCTCACATGGGCTCAAGACCGGTTTTGTCACGTTTCCCCTCCAGCGTACTACCTCAGGTCCCACTTCCATTCACGCCACCTGCGGGTTTCCCACCCCAGCCCTTGTGTGCCGCTAGTGACACCTGTGCCTGGCTTGCTCTCTCTTAATATGAAAAACACATGAGTCTTTAAAGTGTACTCTTTCCTGGGGTCCTAAGACATTGCTTCTGCATTGCAACCCTGCCGAATCTTATCATCTAAGCTCTGATGCAGTGTTCCTTCTGCTGAGTTTCCTTTATCCCCTCTCTCTTTGGAATTGCACATATGTCCATGGGGCTTAGTCAAAACCAATCCCCTAAACAGACACCATGCTGCCCTGTCCATCCCCTTGCGCTCTTTTCTCCAGGCCTCAGCCCTTTACCTACTCCTCTGCCGACTCCCTCCCTACCAGCTCACCAGGCACAGGCAGCCATGTGCAAACCCCACCTCGGGATTAGCTGACCCCCTCCTACAGATCTATAGACCATTGTCTGTTTCCTGTGTTGGTGAGCGCTCCCCAGCTGGATCACAAACTCCTTGACGTTAGAGAGCATGTCTGAGAATTCTGCACCTTCACAGCACTTAGTTCGGGACTGAACATAGGGGCGGCTCCCACAAACAGTTGTGGGTTGACTGATTATTTTGCAATAGTCTTGATAGGTCCTGGCAAAACCAGAATGAAAAACCTCTTTGGAGAGGGAAACATTTGTTGCCTCTGGTGGAGTGACCTAGCACCTCAGTTAGTTTAGGACTATCTTGGTTTTAGTACTGAAAGGTCCCATGCACCCTGAGACCCCTCAATCCTGGGCAAACTGAGATGGTTGGTCACCTAGACTAGGCTTCCCCAGATTCAGATATGCCCAAACACTCTAGACCAGATACCAGCCCTCTCATTGTCCAACCTCACATGTCTGCCTACATGCTCCTGCACAACAGACACACTCACATTCACTCACTCTCATGAGTCATACCATCATTACCTGATCCCCCACTGCTTTTTTTTTTAAGTTTATTTATTTATTTTGAGGTGGGGCAGAGAGAAAAGCAAAGAGAGACAATCCCAGGCAGGCTCCACACTGTCAGCACAGAGCCCAGTGCAAGGCTTGAACCTGTGAACCGCGAGATCATGACCTGAGCCGAAGTCAGACACTGACTGAGCCACCCAGGCACCCCATGTTCCCCCACTCTTGCGGCCTGTATCAGGTCATGTAAACTAGTGGTCCACAATTGCCCCAGACTTGACAGACCAAAGGAAAATGTACTGTCATCTCAGCCTTTGCCCCCAGGCTTGTGACCTTCCCCATTACCATTCTTTCCGATAATCACTTTTCTCTAATCAGCAGAGGATAGAAACACAGGTCTCTCAACCCTGAGAGGCAGAATTTCAGATATTGCTGTCTTCTGCCTTCTGAATCCTTGCGGATGGGTCAGGATTTGATGCGTTTTCGAATATCGGATTGTCATTCTTGGGAACTGAAGCTGAGGAAAACCCCTGGTACATGAACTCCTTCCCCCCACAGCCATAATTGCGCCTTTCACACCGATATCATCAGCCCTCCACCAGCACTTGGGTCCAGCACAGCCTCGCCATCTGCTCATGTGACACCAACATTATGGCCTCCCTCCATGCATCCCTAAATGGGGCTGGAGAAGGCAACGGAGATGGTGAGCGTGCCAGCTGGCACCGGTGACACAAACCTAGACAGCGATGAATCACGGCCCAGGACAGAGAGGAAGAAGGGAGGATGCTGATGGCTAATTGTGCACCGTCATCAGAGCTGCAAGGCGGACCTCTCTGTTCACGGAAGCAGAACCAGCACGGCATTTCTGTTCCTGCAGTAAATGCAAAGCTTCTTTTTAATATGTGGTCATGAGAGAATGTTCAATAGAAAGGAAACCTAGAAATCAAGATCCAAATTGTTCTGTTTTTGCTTCTGTGCATCTCTAACTGGCATAACTGGGGACTCTCCAGGGAGCCTGGGGATTACTTGAAAATGACAAGCAGGGGTTTCTGGCTGGTCAGGGAGTCGGATCAGAGTAAACAGACTTATGCTGATAGGTCCGTTCTGTCCAGGAGGCTCCAAAGTTCCCACCTACCTCTACTCCCCTGAGCCTCCCAGGTTCTCTGTTCTTTACTTTATGCCCTGCAGTTAACTGATTTGTGCATTAATTCAGTTCTCTCTGAATGTTGCTTCCAGGATTCAATTGGCCAGGCAGTTATTCAAGGTTTGTTCTATAGATTTCAAATTTGGGCATATTGACCTTAGCTTTTTTGTTGTTGTCATTATTGTTGATTTTGATGTATTTGAAGTTAGGACAGTCTATGTTCTAAAAGTTTCTATTCTACATTTTTCTAATGAGTCGTTTTACGTACGTATGTTTTTGCTTTTGTTTACTTCACTTTCATCTTGACCTTTTTCAAATGGAGGTGGTAGCACAAAGGCACCCAGTAAAATAGGACACTTGTCCTCAATAGAGGGGGCTAGCTGCCATTTTTGGGTTTTGTTTTATCCAAAAGCTCCCATAGATCCTGCCTGTTCTCCAAGCAGTTATTCCCCAAGGGCTGATGAAGCCAAGAGACAGAAATATGTTTCCAGCCACATGGAGGATATACAAAGAAATCCCAGATCAGGCCTGTGCAGGAGGCACGGGTAGCCCTGGAGGTAAAGTCCCAACACTGTTGCAATCATAGTGTTTTCTCAGCTCCAGAACATTCAGGTCAGCTGGCTAGGTTCCTTCCCATCAGGTCATCTCAGTTGACCAGTGAAGCACAAAAGAGAAACTTCATGGCCTTGACTTCATAAACTAGCAGCCAACAGGAACACCTGTTAGCAAGGGCAGCTTTGGAGTACCTCTCTCTCACTCTTACGGGAAACATACTAATCCAAATCTCTCTGTGGCTAAAGAGAAAAGAAACAAAGTGCTGAAACAGCAGAGATGGCTGGCCTGAGCACTGGTGATTTACATGTGGTGCCAAGAAATAACTTCAGGTGCAGAGAAACACACAGGAGTGTCCAGAGATTACTAGATGGTCAGAAGTTGTGACAGCAGGTCCTCTGGGGAAGAGGGACAGAAAATGCCAGGTGGTAAAATATCATTCATATACAACCAGAGAGAAGTCGTGTATGAAGGACAACAAACGGAAAGTATGATCTACGACCTACCTGAAGGTAAAGGAAGGTGGCAATGGATGAGGCCAAAAGGTAAACGACCTTTATAGCAGAATGGATAGGAGTTTCTGAATGCTTTCAGCTACAAGAAGGAGAAACTGCAGAAATAATTCCCGGAAGTAGAGGCTGTGCCTGGTTTCAGAGAGTGGGCAGAGTGTAAGGCTTCTCTGCTATGTTGTGGCTAAAGAAATGGATATGAAATAGGTAAGACTGCCGTTAGAGTCGAGCCTGTTCTCCACCCCGTAACTCTCCAGGCTTTTTTGTAGAACAAAATTTTGATGCCATAATACAGGTATTTTTTTTCCTCTGAGGATCAGAAAATGTGGGTTTCTAGTCCCAGACTTACACAAACTAGCTATCATGACCTTAGGTTAGTCATTCCAGGGCTATTCCAGCTTTAGATTTAAAGATTCCAGCTTTAATAAGAGATTCTTAAAAACTGAGAACAAACCGAGGGTTGATGGGGGGTGGGAGGGAGGGGAGGGTAGGTGATGGGCATTGAAGAGGGCATCTTTTGGGATGAGCACTGAGTGTTGTATGGAAACTAATTTGACAATAAATTTCATATATTAAAAAAAAAAAGATTCCAGCTTTAGAACTTTAGATTTCCTGGGGCGCCTGGGTGGCTCAGTCGGTTGGGCGTCCGACTTCGGCTCAGGTCATGATCTCGCGGTCCGTGAGTTCGAGCCCCGCGTCGGGCTCTGTGCTGACAGCTCAGAGCCTGGAGCCTGTTTCCGATTCTGTGTCTCCCTCTCTCTCTGCCCCTCCCCCGTTCATGCTCTGTCTCTCTCTGTCTCAAAAATAAATAAACGTTAAAAAAATTAAAAAAAAAAAAAAAAAAAAAAAAAAAAGAACTTTAGATTTCCTAAACCTTTCCTTCTCCCTCATTGACCCATAGGTACTTCCAAGTAAAAACAATTTTAAGCCATAAACGATGTACAAACATGTCCTCCCAAGTTCTGATTTTATTCCATAATGATTATTTTGATACTTTTTTAAAAGAACAACACTTTAAGATATTTTTTCTCCATTTTAGTTTCCCTACTTTGCTGATTCTCAACCTAAGTACATGTTTAGCTTACTTGTTGGATAATTCAGCAGTGGTCAGTTCCCCATTCAGCCTTCTCATCTATGAAATATAAAGGTTTGAGACGGGAATATCTCCAAGAACCCTTTCAGCTTAATTTTCTGTAGTCTCATAACCTCAAAAATCTGTTTTCTATCTACTTTTATAACCATCTTATCCTGGTACTTTGGTGTTTCCAAATATGAAAGCGACAACGAATGTCGACATTTCTATATTCACTCAACCTCTCATACCTACAAAAGGCTACATCTAAACCTCAGTGAGTGTCTGGGACATTCGTGAGTCAGAATTAAAGGATAATTATGTCCCTTTTTATGTCTAAACCTTAGGAACGATCTGTGTCTATAATAAGATGTTATCAGGAAAGTCCTGGACTTACTGGGGGAAAGCATTTTGGAATAAACGTAAAACCTTTTTGGAAAAGGTAACAGCCGTGACTGATACAGGCCGCCTGTACTGTGTTCCTCCCTGCCAATACTGAAGGGTGTGGTTCTGAAAACCTGCCTCAGCCTTTCCAGGTTTTAGCTTTCCTGTGCATTGGTTTATTCATTCATGATTTACCTGCCTCTAACATTTTATAATAAGGCAAGTTTATCTCTACTATTTCATGAGCTTTCTCACGAACAGCTCTCACATCTACATCTTGCCAATTCTTATGCCGCTGCCCTTTGACTTTTCCCCTCTGTCCTGAATGGAAATATTACCTTGGCTCCCGTGCTTCCTCTGAGAGGGTGGCAGCAGAAGCTGGGTCTCTCTATAAGCCTTGCTGTGGTCTGCCTTTCAGATGGGAGCCGTTAATTATTTTCTGGGAGGTTTCTAGAACAGATGTTACAAGGCAGACAAGCAAGCACACCCTCCCTGAGCCCAGAGCACGCTGAGCCAGGCACGCACACACTCGCCAATACCAACAGAGGAAAGCTGCTGGGGTGATGGAGGGAGTGTGCTCTGAGGGGCAAACGCGGCTCCGAAGACCTGCTAATGTCTCTGTGTGGCCATGCTGTATTTTCAGCTTGTCATCATGGCTGGGACAGTGCTGCTTGCCTACTACTTCGAATGCACTGACACTTTTCAGGTGCATATCCAAGGATTCTTCTGTCAGGACGGAGACTTAATGAAGCCTTACCCGGGGACAGAGGAAGAAAGCTTCATCACCCCTCTGGTGCTCTATTGTGTGCTGGCTGCCACTCCGACTGCTATTGTAAGTACAGAATCGACTTCCTTTTTTACTGTCAGATACTAAATAACATTTCCTGTCTGCCTTTTCTACTCTTTCCTCCCTTCCTGGGCATTCACCAGCAGTCTAACGGGGGAGGAGGGGGGTGCGGGGAACGGGGGTGTCCTGTTTCAGCCAAAACAGTGAATGGAGTTCTGCATAAAAATCTCATGGACATGGGTCTCGTCTTTTGTAGGTGGCTTTTGCTTTTTGGTATCTGAATTATACATATATATATGTATATGTATGTATGTATACATATATATACACACACACACACACACACACACATTTTTAAAGTATGTGTGAATGGCATAAATTGACAGGCATGATTGGCTAACATGTTAAGAACAGCTACTGTGCTCTTGAAAAAATATGCAGCGAATTGGGTCTATTCAGGAGAGGTCTTGAATGTAGATGCCGGTACTGATGGAAAGAATCGGACCAGAGTGGAATGGAATCCCCTGGCCCTGTGTCTCCTGCTGTTCTGACTGAACTTCCAGAGAGAAATCACCTGACCTGAAGTTTGCTGTCATTCATTCTTGGTGGCTCTGGCCACGTTCACATTATATCACATTCAATTCAGTTGCAACTTTACCCTCCTTCTATTTCATTCTTCTCTCGCATGAGGGGGCAAAAAAAAAAAAAATGGCCAGACTATGCTCAAGGGAAACCATTTCAAAAGTATAAAATTCACAGACCTGTATCATCTGGTAAATTGATTGAATCCTTAGACATTTTAATTTCAATTTTTAAAATGACTTTGTGTTTTAAATGACTTTGTGTAGCATGTCTGGACATGCTACACGGTCAGATTCTTTGGGATGTAATCTCGGTTATCATTCCCCCCCCCTTCTCTTCTAATAGCTGCCTCCCCCAACTCTCTCCCTTCCCCTTTCTTTTGGTAATATTGACTGGCATGCTGAGAAATATACTGACCGCTCAGACGTTCAGTTCAAGTATTGTTTTCTATGCAAGTGATCTGCTTGCTTTAAGGTGAGAAATAGATGGGATTTTGAGAAGAAATAATATGCGTATAATGAGTCATAGACTTTAAGTTCGTTTTGATCATTGATCCTAGGCTCAGCAAACCCTCCCTTAAATGATAAGACCATGCTGTTGCAATTAAGGTCAGGGGTAATAAAATTGTGGTGTATCAGAGTGGTTAAAAACGCAAGCTCTGCAGTCTGACACAGCTGGATTCACATCCTGTCTATGTGACTTTGGGCGAGTCACTCTATTGGCCACCCCACCCCACCCCCCACCGTGAAACATAGGAATAATATGACTCCCTATTTCATAGAGTTGTCATGAGACTTGAATGAGATGGTTCGTACAAATGACTCGGCACAGTGCCTAGCATGTACTAAGTGTTTAGACGTAGGGGAGCAAAGAGCCTGGCTGGAAACTGTTCTTCATCATCTTCAGGATCACAGAGCAACTTCCTCTACATAAAGGGAATGAGATTCCACTTGGAAACCCTGGAACCGCAGCTTCATCTAGAATCACATCCTGGTTTCTTTCTGTCTCAGAAGCATATCATGTTCTTGTGTATTCAGACATGACGCTAAGTGATCCGTTGACTTAACTTATTTTCCTCTCTTCTCCCTAGTCCCGGGATATACCATTGCCTAGGCTCTCCTGTAATGACTTCTTGGAATTACAGTTTTTGTCATAAAAAAAAAAAAAACTAAGTAAAGAAAGGGAGACAGATTATTATTAAAAATTATGGTCAAAAAAATTAGTAAATTAGTGAATCAGAAAACAATAGAATAATAAATAAGATCAGGAGCCAATTCTTAGAAAAGTAGAATGTGCAACCCCCTAGATAGTCTAATATAAGAAAGGCAGGAGTAAAAAGAAAAAAAAAGTTAAAACACATATAAGGAAAAATACATAAACCTATAGAAGTCTATATGGTATTTTTATTTGAATTGTATTTACAATTCTGTGCCAGTAAGTGCTTGCACCTCAATAAAATTGGTAATATTTTATGAAAAGATAATTTACTAACAATGCCCTAAAAAGATGTAGAAAATCCGAATAGTGAATAAAGATAGAATAAACTTTTTAAACATGTCTAATATTTATCTCACAAAATATACTGAGGACACATAGCTGTAGTATAAATTCCTTCAAACTTTCAAGGAATGGAAAAGTCCTAATTCTATAAAATGTTCCAGGCCCTAAAAATAAACAAAAAGATTTTTAGTGCACATTACAAAGCAAGAAAATATGGATTTTAAACACTTAGAAAGTGTGCATGCACACCCACAAAAGCACCCCCAATAGCAAAAACAATCTCACTTTCTTTTTTTTTTTTTGAACGTTTTTTTATTTATTTTTGAGACAGGGAGAGACAGAGCATGAACAGGGGAGGGTCAGAGAGAGGGAGACACAGAATCTGAAACAGGCTCCAGGCTCTGAGCTGTCAGCACAGAGCCTGACGCTGGGCTGGAACTCACAGACCACGAGATCATGACCTGAGCCGAAGTCGGCCACTTAACCATGCAAGCATATAGAAAAAGATTGATAGATTTGTCTACCTAGAAATGAGCATTTCTAACAAAAGAAAAAGTAAAGACTGCAAAAAGTTTACAGCATATAGGACTCAAATGTAAATATCCTTAATACTTAAGAAAATGAGCTTCCCAAAATAAAAATGGGAAAGGGCAAGAATAGACAATTAACAAAACAATGACTGTGCATGTAAACATTTCTTTTTTTTTTTTAAACATTTCTAAACTCATCAATTATCCAAAGAAAAGTAGTTTTTACAAGTACAGCATTTTCCCCTATAAATTTTCCAAATGTTTTAAAGACAGAGAGCCATGTTGCTGAAGGTGTAGATACTTTCATACAGTTCTAGTTGAAGTGTAGACTGCTATTTTCTTTTAAAGAGTAGCTTGTCAAAGATGTATTAAGAGTTGATAAACTTCAGACTCAGCCAGTAATTCCATTCCCTGAATTTATGTAAGGAAATGATCAGTTTTATATAAATACAAGGATTTGTGTTTTGGGGATGTTCATTTAGGCAATAGTTTCCGTGAAAAACTTGGAACTAGCTAAATACACAGTACTAGGGGCTTGTATAAATACATTGTGAGGCAGTCGTGTTTTTGAAACACCTTTAGTAGCAATGAAACATGTTTTTGATTTAATGTTAAGATTTTTTTTAAGGGCTAAAAAAATTGTATATACTATTGCGTATAAAATCTTTCTCCCTTTCACAAGAGAATCTGACCATATCTTAATTTTCTGGGTCTATTTCCCTAGAAAAAGGAAAAAGGTGGTATGTATCAACTGTGTTGCTAGGCCAAATTAACCCCTGATTGGTGAATTGCATCTGAACTCTGAGAACTATAATTACCCGAGGAGGTGCCATGCTATGACTTCTAAGTGCAATGACTCTGGGACCTTGGAAGCTATGTCTGTGGAGTTGCTGCACCATATGCTGACTCCTACAGGGCATGAGGCTTTTAAGCCACAGTGGCTCCTTCATCCTCTGATATGTCTATGATCTCTTGCACCTGAGCTATACTGCTCTGCTGGACCACTGTGAGGACACGTGCTGGAAAGGAGCACGTGATGTTTCCCTGCTGGCGAGCTATGGTTCCTTCCAAGTAGACCAATGCCAAATGTAGCATGTGGCTGTCTGTGGGTCTGAACATTTAATGACTCCAAGAAGATACCTTGTGTGTATGTTGCAAGTATAATCCCAAAGTTATATATAAAAAGACTAGTAAGAACTAAACTACTAAATAAACTAAACTAAAAATGTACAGTTATTATCTATGAGTGCTAATGGTACAGTTAATTTTTTTCTTCCCTTTTATACTTTTATATGTTGCTTTCCAAATTCTACATGAATGTATAGTATTTTCAAATCAAAAGATACATTTTTAAAACATTATATACTCGCGTTCTTCTGGCAAAAACTATGAAAAGGCCAATTTTTAATAAGACTTCAAAATGGCAACTCTAATGAACAAAAACACACATGGCCAAAAACAAAAACAAAAAACAAAAATAGGAAAACAGAACTTTGTGGAGAACTTTCTCCTCTCTCTGGGCAAAAATGATACCTCTTTGATTTTAAGGTTTTCAGCAGAAACTGTTCCTTTTCCCCAAATGACAAAGTCAAGGGGTATGGTAAATAAACAGTGAGCTAAGGACTAAGAACCTAACCTACAGCTCTATTCTAGCTCTCAAGTATGGAACACTTTCCATTTCTTTGCTTCTCTGGGTGAAAAATGTGACCAGTAATGCTAGCAGGTCCCTAAGATACAAGCTGAGGAATATTCCATAAATGATAAGAATGACATCTTTTTTTTTTTAATATATGAAATTTATTGTCAAATTGGTTTCCATACAACACCCAGTGCTCATCCCAAAAGGTGCCCTCCTCAATACCCATCCCCCACCCTCCCCTCCCTCCCACACCCCATCAACCCTCAGTTTGTTCTCAGTTTTTAACAGTCTCTTATGCTTTGGCTCTCTCCCACTCTAACCTCTTTTTTTTTTTTTTTCCTTCCCTTCCCCCATGGGTTTCTGTTACGTTTCTCAGGATCCACATAAGAGTGAAAACATATGGTATCTGTCTTTCTCTGTATGGCTTATTTCACTTAGCATCACACTCTCCAGTTCCATCCACGTTGCTACAAAAGGCCATATTTCATTCTTTCTCATTGCCACGTAGTATTCCATTGTGTATATAAACCACAATTT